>NW_020825330.1:1800000-2086769 GCF_003286085.1 Drosophila persimilis
CGATATGTAGCTCAAGCTCTTGCAGCTTCAAAGATACAGATACTGTCGAAAGAATACAGATCAGGATACTCTTTATAGGTATAAGAACGTTTTGTTCTGTCTTCGAAATACACCAAAACACCCTTCAGCTCTACGAGTACGGGGTAGAAGTAGTTGGAGTCGCACCCCCCGACAATTATGTACGCCAATTAGTTGCCCCAAAAAGATATGTGTGTCTGTGTGTGTGTCTGTGTGTGGGTGTATGAAAATATATAGACTTGCCACAATTATTTAAGCTGAAGCATGTATAGGCCATGGGATAAGAATAACGTTCAATTGGGGCACAACTAAAGGCAGTCGGAGGCGAGGGCGTGGCGATGGCGATGGCAGGGTAGGCAATTGATTGCCATTGTTGCTGCTCTGCTTGTGGCTATGGCTGTGGCTGCGGCTGTGGCTGCTGGTGATGTTACGACCTCTTCATTGGCATATGCAGGCATTATAAAAAAGTTTATGTGCGGGTTTTATGAAAAGTAAAACTGAATTTGCATATGAGCTTGGCCTGAATGGTCCTGGTACTGGTACTGGTACTGGTGCTGCTGCTGGTTCTGCTGCTGGTGCTGCTGCTGGTACTGCTGCTGGTGCTGCTGGGCTTTCTGGCAAACAGCAAAATGAAGGCTGAAATGAATGGCAGCCTCGCCGTATGACATAACATGCCATTGTCGCAGACATCCATGCAAGCACACAAATATGTGTGCATACATATGTACATACACATGTATGAGAGTGCGGGTTACACGGGCCCACACGGCCGACAAACGTCAAACGACAGACGACGGACGACGGATAGACAGCTGGCCAGACAGACAGCCTTGGCTGTGATTTGGTTTTGTTAACGTTAACGTTGTGCCAGCCTCAATTTGGCCAGAGGCTGTTACTGTTACACTTACTGCTACCCGACGCCTCTATCTCTCGTGTCTAGCTGGTGTCACATGTTCATTATTGTTGCTTTCATTGTAATTGAACGACATTTGCTTCTCGGCTGTGACAGGTACCGAAACTACTAGGCACACACACAGTCTCCAGTTGGAGCCTCGGAGCCGGAGTTGGCCTTGGCAAAAAGTTGGCAGCGGAATCGAGCCATACTCCTTGGCATGGCTGGTGCCTAGTGCACTGGAATCGCAACTGGAATGAATCCAACTGCTTGTCAGTTGAATGTGATTGAGTGGCGATATTTTACGGCGACTGTTTATCGCTAGGGTAGGGATCGTTTCGATCGAGTTTTTTCTGCACAATCATTCTCTGCCCCTCTCGTCTGCATGACACCTTTTTCTGGGGTCGAATGGCACACATTGCGTATACGCGACGTGGCCGCGCTGGGGTACTGGCACTGACAAGGGCTGCCTGCCCAGCCGGCAACGTATATTTCTTATAATTTATTGCGCTTTGCAACAATTCCATGTCCGCCCTGCTTTACATTCCCATTTCAGCGGGCATTATGTATATGGCTGCAACAATTTTGAAGTGGCAACACGCGCCACAAGATTTTTCTTTTGCCCAGACTGAAGCAGGACCCAGAACCAGACTCAGAGATAGATCAAGTGCGGCGGGATGTAGTGGAATTGGAGGTGGAAGAGGCCACCGGCCATAAATATGAAAATTCTTTGAAATTATACTTTTTATTATCGCTCAAAATAACAAAAGCGACCTGAGATTTGCATTCGAGTGAGCATTCCCAACGCAAGTTTCATCCACTTGAATGCCAAGTTGTGGCATAAAAATTAATGAACTTCAAAAAGATTGCCCAGCGCCCCCGGGGAGGGAGCGACCCGACCCCGGTGCGATATGCGGGCCCGAGTGCCAGGGACAGCAATCACAGTTCGCCAGCCAGATGAGCACTGGAATTACGCTAATACCAGTCAACATCAGCCCCTCAGACAGAGCGCGGGAGGGGTGGGGATGCTACAGCACAATAAAACATTTACAAGGCGCCCAGTGGGGACGGGGGCGAGAGCTCATGAAAAACAATTGAAAAGAAACACTTGGGAGGGAAACACTCCGGAGAAAGCCAGCGACAGCCGGCAGCAGCGGAAGACGTGGCAAACCAGCTGAAAAATTACGCACATCGCCAAGTGGAAGGGCTGCTAAATGAGCGTGTGGCCCGCAGCAGAAGCAGCATCGTTGTTGCAACTGGCTGCACGCCGCATACTGCGTGCCGCATCCTCCAACTGGCAGCAGCCACTTAAGTGGCTACAAAAGCAATTCCGGCTGATTGCCAGCAGAGATAAGATACCGAAAATGAAAAAGCATCGCAACGAGCACAGAGCTCAAGGCAACGCATTGCAACGTGCCCGGCCACGGCTACCCAGCGCTCAAAGGTATGCTATAGTTTACAGCGGAATCTGTAAACTTCTCGGAAACGGAGTCCTGATTGCAAAGGAAAATGAGCTCACCAAGTCGGGTCATTTATTCTGCACCTACTCGAACAGATCCAAAGATATATTCCGGGAAAGAAAACCAATACCAAAACGGGGACCCTGGAACATCCAGACTGATGTCTCCTTCTGCATTATTCTTTGCTCTTGAATCATGCGCAAATAAAGTGGAACAGTTTCTCAAACAAAAGAAAAACAATAAGCTGATTTCCACAGAAAACCATTTCGTTTAGAAAGCGACTGCCGGCAGACGGGGGGGCGGGGAAGAGCAGCAAAATCAACAGCATAGCTGGTCGCCCATCCCCGACATGGTCTGTCCTTGTCTCCTCTAGGTGTAGGAGTATCTGTATCTTTGCGTTCCCTTACATGTGCCAGTATTATGGACAAATTTCAGCTGAATTGAACAACATAAATATGTAAATTTGTCTTTGCCTCTAACAAAAACACCAAAGAAAGGGAGAAGGCGGTGGAGGGGAGGTCCTGGGAACGAGGTAGAGAAACAAGTGGTGCGTAAAACTGATGACGAGACACGTTGACAATCGAGTATGGCTACAAAGACAACTTGGGGCCATTAAAATGTACTCAGAAAAGGAAGAAACATCCATAAGAAGAATATATGAATATATGGTCAAGGCCCGACTGTAGCATACCCGGTGCTGCATTTTGGTAGATATGCGATAGAGAAATACAATATACCCTCTGCATTCTCAACGAATACAGAGTGAGATCCAAGACACTGCCAGGCCACCGTCTGTCTGGGAATAAATTTTATACGAGTATGCGACTGTTTGGAGGAGTGAGATGATTTTTATGATTTTATCTTAACGATGCGCTTATTAAATGAACAGATTATTCTCGCATCTGCAGTGTGGATCGATTGAGGGAGAAAGGTGGGAAGTGGATCCTTGGCCCCCCATCACGCAGCTGAAAAAAGCCTGGAAAAAAGCCAAGTAGTGCGTCCCAGCAGATCCTCTGAAATACGAGGCGTTCCCTAGGCTCTCTCTCATAACATAATTCACATTTTGGTTGTCTCCTTGATAATTTCGGCGTCCGGCCCCCTTCTGGATGGTTTCGACCCATTGACAAATACAAAACTAGTACGGCCACGCCCTTGCATTGGCCGAGCAGCTGCTGGCCGAGAAACACGCCCCAAGACTTAATCAAAAGCAAGAATTGAACAGAACCGACAGCCAAGAGAAGGGAAGGGGAAAGGGAGGAAGAATGAAATGCCCAAGCGGCCATGACAGTAAGCACCTTCGGGGGCCAAGAACCCATTCCATTACAGTGGCCTCTTGCCTCTTGCCTCTTCCTACCCTTCAGCCCTTGTGGCACACTTGGCCATCTCATTTATCAAGTAGCAAGCAAACAAACACGCGCCCATTGTTATTATTGGCATTATTGCAAAACAAACGATGCCTCATCGGGCACTGGGCACTGGGGCACTGGGGCACCGGGGGACTGCGGCACCGGGGGACTGCGGCACTCGGGGACTAGCCAGATACAAATTGCTCAATTCAAAAATGTGTAATTTGGGGCTGTCACATTTGCCACACCTCGTCAGGCCACCCATTCGTTGTATCACCTCCGATTGCGTGACCAAAAACAAACGAAAGCCAAAAGAAGAAGCAAGGAAGAGTTAACAAAAGGATTCAGCGGAATCACGACTCTCGAATACCCCTGCCAGAAGTGATCCCTAGATGCTTCTGTTCCACACAATCGGACTGTACTCTACTGAAGATCCCGAGAAGGAAAAATAACTACAATACCCCCACAAATACCGAGTGTGTTAGAGCAGGACCTCAGTACAGGAATGAGCCACAAATGAGCTGGAAAGCGGGATCGAGTAAAAGGAGACACGTTCCGTGTATTCCGTTCTTGTACGCCACCTACTGCCCGGGCATGTATAGTTTTTTTTTGGTTGGTATTTCTTGCGGTTGAGAGAAGGCTCAGAGACATCATTAATAATGCCGGAGACAGGTCAAGTGGGCATCGGGGGGCCGTCTTAATATGAATAAATTAAATGTATTATTTGTGCCACTTGTTTTCGGCCCCCATCCCCATTCCCGTCTGTTCTGCATAAAACATTAAGCACATTAAGCACCAAACGAGTTCTCAACCTCATCCTTATCGCAGCACCAACGCCCCCAACCAGGGGCATACGGATCTGGCCCCCACTTTTGCATCAATTGAGACGTTTAACAAAAGGTCCAGCGCCGCCGTTTACCTTTTTCAGTGTGCCTGAGTATGTGTAATGAATGTATAACACGCTATGCATCTCCTCGACAGCTCCAAGCAGGCACAGTGGGCCACTCCCATTGGAAATGTCCAAGGAAATTGAGTTGCCTCTCTTTTCTTTTACTTGACGTTTCTGTTCGATCTTCTTGTCGATCGCTGAATGAGTCTTATGTCGGTGAAGGGTTGATATCGCAGTTGATTACAGCAGTTGAATCATAGAGCAAATATCACTAGCCTGCAGCCCTGATCAGTTATCGATACGGTGGTAACGTTTCTCACCCGCAAAAGCCTTTGAGCCACTGTGCTCGTATTTGCTGGGTCTCCCTTGTTTTTTATCTCCATCTGGTGCCGGGGAAAAGGTTTAGTTTGCGTTTTAGTACTCAATTTTGTCTATGCCATCGAGAGATGGTCGCTCATACACGGCACACACGCAGATATATACTGTGTGTGTATGTGTTTTAAGCACTGACCAGAGGAAGTAAGGCCCACTCCACTTCCGTGCGACCCTTCCACCCCTTTCCCGGGATACCCCATCTGCCCCCTCGTTGCGCCACCTTTTCTAACCCTGGCAGCGGAATTCGCCAGCTGTGCCTCTCTTTGAATGAAATTTTGTTTGATTTTTTTCTTCTAACGTTTTATTATATGTTTTTTGTAAATATATGCGAGTATTATTATTTTTGTACGAGCATTTCTTCGGCTCGTTCAGGGCTCGTTTAGACATCGTTTTGTCATTTTGTGTGCGTGTCTGCGTGTGTGCGTGTGTGTGTGTGGGTGGCCCTTAAATGTCAAACCCTTTTCAAAAATAGTCTGAAAAAGGCCACAGAATTTCGCTCGCCCGTTGCCCAGGACATTGGGGCAGTGGTGGCAACACGCATCGTAAATTTTCCGCTCATTTTTCCCTTGCGTCTTTGTGTGGGGAGAATACCGGTGGGTGGGTATGGCCGGAGCATTGGTCAGACGAACAACAAATAAAATTGTATTATTAACACATTTGAAATGCCAAAGTAATGTTTGGTCAAACGTTGCTAATATGCCTAGCTCCCCCTCCCTGTTCCCCCCTTTGTCCAAGACCCAAGAACCAAGAACCTAGAACCTTTCATGCAAATTGTTTACCTTACTCCAGCTTTTGATCCTCCGTTCTGTGACGGCCAGCCATGTCTGCACATTAGTCTCTCAGACACGCACAGATTTCTGGACAGCCATGGACAAGGACCCTCCTCCGGCCGCACAGCATTCCGGCTGACTGGCAACAGTCATTCGTTGTGTCTCTCGGCTTGTGTCAGTCCGGCTGCCACTTTCAATCCGAAACAATGTCACCCTTTGGCCAAGAAAGTGCAATTACTTTCGTGTTGGGGAATCGCTTAGCAAAATCAAACAAAGACGGCGGACGGCGGACGGCGGACGGCAGTCAGAAGACGGCAGACAATTGTCTTCTCGAGTCTCTGATTTCAGACAGCAATTAAAGGGGAGGCTGGGTTCTGGGTTCTGGGCTCTGGATTCTGGTGTCTTCTGTCTGCCATCTGAAAGGCAGAGTAATAGTTCTTAAAATGAAAAGTTGTCCGACAAATGAATGTCTAGAAGCTGCACAAAGGAACGAAAACATTCGTAACTTTACAGGAAAATTGTTTTCCTCCTCTCAGAATGGGGAATGCAGCATGGAATGTGCAGTGAAAGTTTTAAATTCATTACAAAGATTACTCTGTGAGAGCTGTGAGGTCCGATTTTCCATGGAGCTTACTATTATGCAAGGATTGGTTATGCATGGCGTGCGGGTAATCTGCTCTCAGGCAAATCTCCTTCCCTGGCTGTCAGACATGGCGTATGAGCAACTTGTTTTCAAGGCCTGTCACATCTCTGACAGCACATAAATAGCCATAAGTCCAACGTGTGTGCCTGTGTCCAACGGAAGGGCTAACCAAAATTTGTCTGACAATCTGACAAGAATTTTGAGCACTCTGCTCTGCTTTTACGAGTATATACCAGAGTGTATACATTTTTTGTGATTTTTCTTTGGATAGTTCGATTAACACTTTCGGCAACTGGCTTTTTGGCCAGCTCTGGCCATGTCGTTGCGTGCGACAGGCCACATGACAGCGGCCACAAAAAGACACAGAGCATTGCACTGCCACTCCGCAGCAAAGAGCCGAACAAAGAAGCAGCACTTACGGACCCAGCCAGATCCTTCTCCCCCTTCTCTTGGGCTACTCTTTGGCTGCTTGTTTTGCATGTTCACACATTGACCCGCATTTTCCGAAAAGGGATGCAGAATTGATGGCCATTTGAGTGGAGCCGGGCCGAGGTCTGAAGGTTGAGCACGCAGCTTGTGGCAATTAGCAGTACACCCCAACAGCAGCAACAGCAGCAACAGCAAAATAAAATATTATGTTGACCTTATTTAAAATTTAATGACTTGCCTGGGAATGGGGAGGAGGAGAAGGAACCGAGGTTTCAGCAATTTATTTGCTCTTGGCGAACCCGAAAATAAATTAGAAATTAACCCCTTGCAGCCCATTAGTCATCGACCCCGAGTTCTCGAATTCATCAAGCGGAGGAGAGACTGGCTGAGGTCCAGACGGAAAGTGAATCCGAATTTATGCACAAATTATTGGTGGGTGACGCCTGACAGGAGATCCCAGAGGTCGTTGCTGTTCCACTGGTTTCCAGCTGTCTCTAAACAGGACAGTGGCGAGAGGCTCTTATCAGCCGGCAAACAGACCGACCCGGACTGGCCACTGGACAACACCATACTCGTGGTGCTCGTCGAGGACAGAGTACCCACCGGGCGTATGAGTGATGTTTGAGCCCTCCAGTCCGCTGTCCAGTTAATTGCAGATCCCCCGTTTACTTCCCGCTTACTCTACTCTCAAATGCAGAAACAAGAAATGCGGAATCACAATTTTAATGCTTGTCCTCATCTCTCTCTCTCTCTCTTGATTGCAGCTCTAATTTTGTGGCAGCCAAAAAGGAAAAAACGCCAACAACTACAACAGAAAAAGCGGAAAGCGGTAAGCAGACGAAGGAACTAGACTAAAATTAAAAATTCAAGCTGAGTGGTTCAACGACTGCGAGCGAATTCACGTCCCTTTGCAAACTATCTGCATAAAATGGTTTCCATGTCGAAAGGAGATGGGGGGAAATGCATTTGGCAAGTACTTTCGGCAATCTACGAGTGGTTTATAGACAGAAAGAAAGTGTACAGAGAAACCTAATGGAAGCAGAAATTCGCATAAGAGTAATTATAAAAGGGAATGGGGCAATATGTGATGTGAGGAATGTCCGATTGATTGGAGTCAACCATGACATCAAATTGAACTTTTGTTAAACGCTTAAATATAATAAGTACTCAAAGAGTGATAGTTTTCTGTAAGAGTTTGCCCTGCTTCCAATGCAGGTCTCTTTAATTTCAACGTATCAAACGAATCGTTATGCCCAAACTCCACCATTGGCCGCCCACTCACTGAGTTCCAGCGAAAACTTGCGATGAAAGACAGATTAGTCCCCAATCGAAATTGAATCCAATTTTCATTCAATGGTTCATTCATTACTGAATAACAGATCCCGAGAGCTCTGCTGTGGCACGGGGGCAAATCAATTCAATCGAAACGATGCTCGCAATTCGTTTGCAACATTTGTGCGCCGCATAAAAGAAACGAAATATATTAAATATTAATGTGTATATATTCCAGAGTACATACACTTATGTAAAGTATGTTCTCACACATACACACACACATATACATACATATATAATAACAATAAAATGAGCAGATTAAAAAAATGTTTCAGTGCAGTCACTCCAGAGGTTGCCGGTTGCTGGTTTTGCTGGTTTTGCTGGTTCTGCTCAGCTCTGCTGGGTTCTGCTGGGTTCTGGTCAATCGTAAATCTTGGGGTCTCCCATCTTGATTGGCGTTTTGAATGCCAGCTCGCCTGTCTTCAACAATAGGCGACAGATGTGGGCGTTGCCTGGCAGTGGTACAGTGGGGGAGTGTAAGTGCGGCATGTGGCTGAACGATGGCAACAGTGTTGGACAATGAACGACCCGGCAGCGTCATGACCTCTGTTTGCTCGTCTGTCTGCTGACGAGCGGCGAGGCGAGTCTTTCTCGATTTTAAAATGCTCCACAAGCAAGTGGCAAGTGCTGCTCTCGCAGGCATCGAGAAATTTATTTGCAACACGCGCCAGTCTGGCCCAGATAGTCCATGCCCACAGATAATCCCGCAAAAAGGCATTTAGTTGACTCTAAATGCCAAATGGTCTAAACTTATATGGGATTCCCTCCCGCCTCAAACAGCTCCTCTCGCACATCGCACATCGCTCATCGCACATCCCCTCTGTGGATCTGCCATTAAAAAAGTTGCAAAACTGGGGACAAATCCCGAGCGAGTGCCAGTGCCACTGCGAGTGCCAGTGCGAGCGGCTGGGGGGGGGGGGGGGTGCTCTTAGCAATTAGCAAACGGTTTTACGAGTCCCACTAAAATTGTTCGGCATTTCGCACTGGTCATATGCTGGGTCCCCAAATCATTTCGGATTCATTCACGGAGAGTTTTCTGAAAGTTTTTGGAGTTGTTGTTGGAGCTGTCGGAGTATATGTTTGTCCTACAAAAATGAATCCATTCATTCCGTTGTCCTGTACATATAATAGATGGAGTGCAGACACAAATTTGCTTTTGTGGCTTGTAACATTAAATGCAACGTTGAAATTCGTGGAAGCCATATTATACTCGTATCCGGATTGAATGCCACACTGCACATATCTAGGAATTGTGGCGTAAACTCCCAGAGAAAAAAACACCCGAGTTTCGAGTTACATGTGATTTAAATATTTATGCCATTACATCCGAGACTCGAGAGTGGAAATATTAAAAAATAGTTTCACTTAAATATTTTGATATTCAAATTAAATATTTTCCCCACAAATTTGCAACAAATTACATTTTTTTTTTTAAATTTAATGCATATAATCTAGATACCCGTAGATTTTTTTTATATAGGATTATAGGAATATTTATTTAAAACATTTTCAATTTTAATCTCTCAGTGTACATACGCACAACATAATAACAAGCGCTTGGCTGGGTCATATTTGGATTAGTTCTTATGCTACTTACGCACAACTGATGTGGGTTCCCTCTATTAGCCAATTCTCCATTCGTTCCTAATCTCTGCGCTTCCTCTCGGCTCCCACTGGCCTGCACACACACAAAAGTTTACAACAATTATCAGAGTTTTGCCACAATGAAGCCATAAAGCATGGGGCCACGCCAGGCCGAAACATTGTTTCAGCCAGATGAAGGCGTTGATGTTTGCCATTTGATGAATTCCCAGCACGTGCCGCAGCGAGCTGTGGCATGGGAGGGGAGGGTCGTACCGTGCCCGTGCCCGTGCCCGTACCCGCACCCGCACCCGTCCCAGTATGCAGAGGATAGTGGGGCTCTGGTTCGGGTGGGCCAACCCAACCCCAAGGGCTGACGTGGCAGGACAGACTGGCAACAGACTATTAGGTGAACTTTTTAATGCGCAACTTTTGTGTGCTGTCAATTTGGGCCACGAACTGCGAGGGCATCTAGATGATTGCCAGCAGGCCGCGGAACAATGAAACTGCACCACTACCCGACGAAGCTGGTGCGGTGGTGCGGCGGTGCGGCGGTGCGGTGCGGTGGTGCAAGGCGTGGCTGTGCGCTATGCGGTAATTATACCCAGTTCTCCTGGCATATTGTGCTTGTGCAGCAACCCCTTTCGACCCAAAATATCATGAGGTTGAGGACGTACGTGGTATCTCATTGTCGAGGCTCAACTCTGGCACGTTGGAACTGAGCGCCAGTAACGAATGGGATAAAATTTCTTCCTCCTCGGGCTCCCTCTCATACATGCTCATACAATAGTGTCTATGTGTCATTAATAAGGAGAGAGGAGGTGAGTGGCTGGCTGACTGGGTGGCTGGGTGGCTGGGTGGCTACGGTTTGCCCTACCATTCTATTATTTATAGCCGTAATTAAAATCTATGCCGATGCCTCGGGGGCTGCTGCATGTGTCTCAAATAAGCCGCCAAGGCTTTTGTCAAAAGATACAAAGGCACTCGCTGCGGCTTTGGCAGGGATAGTGGTGCAGGGACAGCTTAAAGCCAGCTGGCCAAAAGGCAAATCCTTTTATGCCGGAATTTAATTAAGGCAAATCTCACTAAACACACTTCCACGTCCACATCCGCATCCGCATCCGCCGCACACACAGATCCGTTCGGGGAACACTGAAAGCGGCCACTGACAACACCGGGAGCGGGAGCGAGGAGGCTTGGGCGAGGCCTTATTGTTCTTGGCCTTTGGACAAACATCCAAGCCAGTCCCCCGCCTCCTACTGTGCTCCTGGGTCCTGGCTCCCGGGTCCTGGGCTGCTGCTATCTTTCGTGTACAGCCTGCATATTTGTTGAGTTGTTGAGTGCTCGGACCGGACACGGCAAAAAATAGCCCCAACACTAACAAATAAGATCAAGCCAATGGGTCGGGCAGTCGACCAGGGAATGCTCTGGCCTGGACTCTCCATCGATGGCCCACGTTACATGGGAAGTCATCGAGGAGCAGGACCAGGCTACCCGCACGGTGATGCCGTGCCACAGAAACAGTTTCCCAGTTAACAGCCATACACATTCACCCACCCAAGCACAAAGACACACACACTATGCGGACTGTTATATGGCCCAATAATAGAGAAATCTGTGCATATCATCGACAATAAATTGCTTGAAACTGACTGCTTTACTGCCTTTTAATATACTCCTGAAAGGGCTGCCCACACTAGTACTCTCTGCTGTTATTCCACTCTCCAGTTGGGGCCCACTCGGCGTATGGGTGATATTTATTGTCAAAGTGGAAGTCAAAAAGTGGAAGGTGTGGAGTTGCTCGAAATAAATGCGTACACTGATGACGGCTCCAGGCGACACTCGGGAAAAAGGTGATGATTAAATGGGGGACTTCTCCTTCTTCCTTTTATGGCCGTCATTTCATTAGGCAATGTCCAAAAAGGATGCACCTCAAAGGGAGATTTGTTCCGTGACTAACTAGAATGAGGGAAAATGAGAGTCGGAAGACTCCATGGACTCGATTCGATGGAGTCATTTTGAATGCAAATGGATCTGGACCCACTTGGGGGTCCCGCCCTGCAACGTCTGTCTGGCCTGACAACTGGGCTGCTTGCCAGTCAAGTTCCTAAATAGTTAATTACTTTGGCTTTTCAAACAACTTTTCAACAATAAGAACAACAACAACAACAACAACGACAGCAACAACAATATGAAGAATGTTGGCCAAGAAATGCTTTTGCGGCTGAGGCCTCTTGCGCCTTGGCATCTGTCAACGAACCCCGTCTCCGTCTCCGAACCGCCACTCAGGGTCAGAAACGGGGACTACTTGAAACTTCCAAAAAAGGTTTCTGGGGAGAACGACTCTGACTCTTACACTGGCCACGGCCTCGGCCTCAGCCTCGGCTTCTGCCCCGGCGCCGTAAATTACTTTTAGCTTTGTGGCGACATAAAAAATTAATAAATTTCATTTAATTGCCGCAAAAGTAACTAAAAAATCCATAGCACAGCATTGGGGAGGGGATGCACTGGTTCCAGTCGAGAGCGATAGCGATAGCGATAGCGAGAGACATCTAATTCAATTACCGTTAGCCCGGCTATGCCCCATGCCACAATCCCCAGCTTCTCAATATAAAAACTCAATTTAATGGGTGTCAAGTTTTCGCTATGTGTGAGTTTCGGTGTCTGTGTATTAGTGCGGGTGAGAGTGTTACGTTCGAGGTCCTCCCGAGTCCCCTGAAAGCCTGTCAACAGCATTCAACGATGCGGAGCGCGTGGCAGCAGGAAGAGGGGGAGCTGGATGACCACGAACAAGAAGGAGAAAACGGTGGCAGGAATCACAAAAACAATAAACGAGAAACAAGAACTTGAAGCTTGAAGGGGAACAAGGACATTTCCTTTTCAACAAGCGAGAAAAGCGCATTCCACAGCCATCGAGGAAGATCGGTGGGAGCTTGCACCACGAATCAGCCCGATCGAAGGTCGAACTAACAAAGTAACGAGCTCCCTCTACATGGAGCCAGTCCAGTGTTGCTCAGTTGGAACAGGCTCCAAATTAGTCAAGTGAACTCGAGAGGCAGGATTCAAAGTCAAGCGAAGAGGCGGCGACGAAGAAACAAAGGACCGAATGGCATTTCTATAGAAATTAACAGTTCATGGACCCACATAACGTATACGTATACGTATACGTGTACGTACGTCGTATAATTATACCCACTTGGCGACAATGGCGATGGCTATGGCTATGGCGATGGCGATGGCGATGACGACGGCGGCGCTTCAATGAAGTGGAAGTGGAATCTCTGTGCAGGAGATGTGTGCGCATCATTCAACGAAATTTGTCACGATTACCAAACTCGATATACATTTCAGGCGGTGCGACGACCTTCCTCAGGGAAGGCGAGAGACACTGAGACGAGAAGTGAAGGAGAAGGCCAAAGAGAGAGGGCGTAAGATGAGCAAGCCAAGAGAGCATTCAGTGCGGTGAATGGGAACGTGGGGGACGCAGGGAGGAGACACTGCCAAATGGCGTAATTGATTCACTTCGATTGATTTTGGTCAGCAGCTGCGTCTGCTGGTTAGTGACTTTTCCCACTTTCCTCCTCACTTCTGGCCATCGCACACAGCTTGCCACGTACTTCTGCGGCCTGCGACAAATGCTCATTATGAGGCATCAAACTAGTTAGGTAGTGAGGGCAACTCTGATGATGTGTCCGGCACAGGCGTGCACAGGGCGCCGCAAAAGGAGCAAAATGTTATGGAGAACGGATGGATGCCAGAACTGTCAGAACATAGACGTGCCAGAGCCAGTTCGTGTCTGACTGAAATGATTATCAGTGTGTGCAGTCTTGACATAGAAAGTCTTTGCTAATTGTGGAAAATTTAGAAGAAATCAAAAGCTAGAATGTATTCTCATCGCAGGGGGGCCATATCTACATCTCGTATATATTCCGAATCATGAAAGATAGAGTGTCCAGCGCTCAACTAAATGCCCCTGTTAGGCTGTGTGTGTGTGCTGGTACAGTAAACACTCCCATAGGAGGAATAAGCCAAGATTGTGGGCCAAATGATTGTCCAGCTGAGGCAGGTGTCCGTCCGTGCGACGTGTCCACCAATTTCGAGCTCCGATACGAGGCCCGTATTCATGAGAAGCAACAATTGACGCAGTCCAGGGCCACCTTTACATCGGGGTAGACCGACTTGAGCATAGAGTCTGCCTACACTAGATTCTCATTCGATTGAAAGAATCGAAAAGTTAGAGTGCTTTTCCTTGGGAAGATTATCTTCATTCCTCGCACATTTCTGTAAGGGAAACAAAGAATCGGAATTTCGGAAAATTCCTTCCATTTCTATTGAAGAGTATTTGGTAATCAGCAGAGGTTTTCTTTGGTTGGCTTGATGATTATTATTTTAGCTGGTTTCGCTGGCCGCCTTCGGTTTCCAGTTCATATTTATGTGGCCACTGGGAGCTGTTTACCGAGACCTAAGTGATTTCATTCGCCATAAGAAAGTGGCGGCTGCCAGACCCAGTCCCAGTGCCAGTCGTAGGTCCTTTTCCCTTCCCGTTCCCGTTCCAGATCCTGGATCGGTTCATGGTTGGTCAGTTGTTGGTCGGCTGCCATGATGTGGCTGTTCAATGGATTGTTTTTTGTTTTTTGTTGTGTTTTTTTTTTTGATTATCGTTATTATTATTCTCGTCAGTTTCACAGTTGATACTCTGCCACTCTCTCCCACCCGAATCTCCCTCTCTCCGTTTCTCTGTTCCGTTTTTTTTCTGTTTTTTTCTGTTTTGCTCTGTTCGTTGGCCAGGTATTTATGAACTGGGCCCAGAGCTGGAGACGAGACTGAAACAACATTTAGTTCATTGCTCGGTGCCTGCCATTTTGATTCGTTTCTACTTCGCTGACATCTTTTTCATGTTTACTTTTGACTTAATTAGGGAGCAGCCTCCTCCTTCTCCTTCTCCCACTCCCAATCTCTGTGTGCCCCCTGACTCGCCACTCCGACTGCCACGTGCCTCGTCTATGCCCAGGCCCTCTGGTTCATTTCGACCCACAATTCGTGACAATATTTAAGGGTCTTCCATCTTCTGGCTCTTTGTTCAGCCGCTGATGCTGTCTCTGTTCTGTTCTGTTGTGTTCTGTTCTGTTCTGTTCTGTTGTGCTCTGTTCTGCTGAAAACTTCCACGACTTATGAACTGTACCAGGAATAATAAATGAAGCGAGATATGAGAGTGTTCGACTGTGAAATACGCTTTAAACAATCCAAAAGAGCAAAGGAATAGGAACTGAAGAGTGAGAGGTAGAGGGAGAATATAATCGATGAGGAGAGGCCTGCTTTGAGGATTAATTGTTAATATTTTCATCTAGTTAGAGCATGTGTTGAAGCACATTTTCAGTCTTCTTGGTATGATAGACTCCGTCGTATGTGTCTGTCATATGTGTACAACTGTTTTTCCTGTACTTAACTAATTCGATACAAATGAAAAGTTCTTTGTTTTCTAAACTTTCCCGTTGAACTATTAAAGGCAATTTGGAGAAGTAATATCCAGCCAAAGTTTCCACTGGACTTGTGCCAGTATCTTAAAGATATCTTTCACTTCCATTCTCCTTTTTTCATTTCACACTGCCTGGGGCCAAGCGGGACACGAACAGCTACAGCTACAGCTACAGATAGATACATATCTTTGCATAATTAAATCCAATTGGGCACACAACTCGAAGCTGTTGTCCGTTGGCCGTTGTGGCAGAAGAAGGAGGAGGAGGAGCAACAGAGCCGCGATGAAGTCAATCAAAAGTTGGCCAAGAGGCAGAAAAAACGGGAAATATACGGCCGAAGGCAGACAGCAGACAGCAGAGAACAGAAAGAAGAGAGAGTCCAAAAGCGAATGAAGCGCCAACGAAGGAAGACTAATTGGAAGCCGGTGCGCCAGGCATAAACTAATTAAATCAAATTATATAGATCTGTTCTCCCCCTTCCTCCGACCCATCCTCCTCCTCCTCCTCTGCCTCCTCCGCCTCCTCCGCCTCTTAAATGAGCTCCATTTCGACTCGCATTCGAGTCCCAGTCGCAGTCGCATACCATATATCATTGACAAGATCGTAAATCGCTTGGCACTGCGGGCCCGCCTGCTGCTGCTCGATGCCAGCATATCTCTTCGATATACATAGGAATATATGTACATATGTATGTACATGTATGTGCACCGTCTCAGAGGTGGAGGTCGAGGTGGAGCATGTCTTTGTTTATCCAATTCCGATTCCAATTCGGTTGCCATTCGTATTAAAATTGATTTAGTAAACCCATTGACGCAATTCAATTAGGAGAAACACTTGGACTGTTGCCACACACATGCATGCCACACATATGCATATATGTATGCAGTGTAGAAGAGAGGGTGCCACAGTTGTCGCTCACCAGGGTCAGCATCGTCATCATCATCATCATCATCATCATCATCATCATCATCAGAATCCTTGAAAGCATCTCTCAAAATGCTGCAAGCTTTATATTCATATTTCGCAAAATGTTCATTCATTTTGCATATGCGTCGGATGGCGGGTTAGCGGTTACTTAAGGGCATGGCAGGGCAGGGCCAGAGGTTGGCAAGACAAACACCCCAATGGCAAGCGATTGTTTATAGTGCAGGAAACTAAAACATTTTGCTTTAAGCAAGCTTGCGGAATGTGCCAGTGGAAATCGGATAAGAAAATGGGAGCTAGCGAGCTATGAAAGTGTACAAAAGAAATAAATTAAAGCTTAGAGCCTGGCAAAGGAGAGGAATGAGCAAGGAATGCTGGGAAGGTAAATGTTATGATGATTAAAGGTCAGCAATGGACAATAGAATGGGAATTATGAGCAATCTTTGGAATGGAATGGACGGGGCACTAGGGCCCTTGGGCTTTGAAGGAGAATGCCGAGCTGCTGTTCAAAGAAACACATTTTACTCCCGTTCACAGAGGTAAATATGAAGTCCAATTAAATACTCGGAACTGCAATGTGTTGGCAGAGCCATAACTCCGGCCGTACAACGGCAGTGATTCACAGAACACCGGGCCCCCACTCACCCAAAGGGAGGGGACAATTTGAATAGTTGCAGGAGAAAAGAGTAAATAGCCATGAGGGCTCCAATTATTTTCCAGTTGAAAATTTGGAAATTAAATATTTTTGTCGGGGGAAAAAGGTGGTACTCGTTCGTTTTTTTTCCAGTGATTTTTGCCTCCAGTTATGCATCCGATTTCATATACTCAATTTCAATAAAACATTTTTTGCGGCTAAATTCAGGAATCACAAACCCCAAAAAGTCCCAAAAAACTTCCATTTTGAGTTATTTATTGCTTTTGCGGCTTTCCTTTTAAGTGCCTGCAGCACTTTCAGAGCGGAATGAGGAATGGAATGTTTTAATTGAGAGAAAAAAGATGCCGGGTATGAAAAAATATCGAAATATATTCAACAATTTGCTCGCCCATAAATCGGATCCATTCCACCGAAAAAGAGACCACCAGAGACCTCTCGCATAAAATGCCTGTCAAATTTGAGTGACGGACGGAGACGGACGGAGTGGGGGAAGGTGCCCTGCCCGTAATCTTTGCTGCTGTCTGCTGCTGATGGACACTATTTGTTATTAGATTTTGTGGCACGTTTGTACACACTCCTAATGACGTCATCAGTGCTAATCAGGCCACAGTGAGACATGTACAGATAGACAGATGGACAGATGGACAGATAGACAGATAGGGGGACAGATCCAGAGGAACGGCCAGAGCCAGGTGTACTCGTACTGGTAGTGTGATAAATGTCGGACAATCACATTTGATGGCTGGAGATCAGTTTTTCAATTTGGTTCGGCGGTAGCCCAGGAATGTTGGCAGATCATTAAACCAATTTCTGGCGCTTCTGCTCCTCCTTGGGGCTCATCCTTGTCTCCATCTGTCCACTGTCTACCGTCTACCGTCTACCGTCCACTGTCATTGTTTAATTTTGCGTAAAATCGAACAGGTAAACAACAAGGACCTGCAAGATGACCAGCGACCGCGACAGCAACGGCGACAGCGCCGCAGTCCTGTCATGCTGGAAACTATTTCAATTTGGTAGCCAAGTGGCTTTCCAGCACATTAAACCTGGTCCAGAGACGAGACGAGACGAGACTAGACCTGGCCCCCTCCCCAAGTGGCTGCAACAAAAGCGAACGAAATTTGTGTAACATTAGCGGATTTTTCGTTGGCGCAATTTTCGTGTTTTATTTTTTGTATCTTTTGACCGGCTTATAGTGCAAGCGAGAGGGGGCCCAAAGAGCGACAGAGGGAGTGGGGGAAAGGGATACATAAGCCCCGACCGGGGAAGGGCTGGGTGGGTTGGTGGCCTGCCTCTGGTCTAGGGCTTATCGCACAAGCTCCATAACAAGACCAGGGCCAAAAGTTTTCGGTACAAGTTTTCGGGGATTAGTTCGAGTTTGGTTATGTCCGCAGGCTTTGCCAACCTTCGAGATGTTTTCTGAAGATTAATTATGCGATCCTGCCATCAGTTTAAGCCCATGGCCCATGGCTCAATCGAAGCTCTTTCCCAAGATAATCAACGATCAAAGAGGGTCCTGGAGCAAGGGCGATCTCTCTACAGACGATGCCGCATCGCTTGGATAAAACTGAAACGAAATTTAATAAAAATTATTTGTGTTTTCTGCTCTCAACTTCGTTATGGCTTAAATTTGTATCTAACTTTTTCTCGTTTATTTGTGGTTTGTGGTCTGTGTATCTGTGTGTGTGTGTGTGTGTGTGTGTGTGTGTGTGGGGAAATGTGGAAAATATACTACATTCATTTTTCCTTACGCTTGTTTGCTGTTCGGCTCTGCACTCAGAGGGCCGAACACTTTAGCCACTTTTGAATGGAGGCGGCCCAAAAGATTTAGCCTGGCTTCTATCTCTCTCTCTCTCTCTCTCTCTCTCTCTCTTTCTCTCTGTCTCTCTCTGGCTGCCTCGCTTTCACTATCAGTACGGGTGTACAGATGTCTGTGTAGGTGGAAAAAACTCGTACATTTTCTACAAACATTTGGCAAATTGTTATAGAAAAAGCTCGCACACGCATGGGAATACACATAAACGAGTGTGTGTGTGTGTGTGTGTGTGTGTGTGTGTGTGTCTAGTAGATGGGCATGCATGTATGTGTTTGCGAGGATAAGTTTGGTTACGAAACTCGACTACAACATATGTTAACGACGCATTTGCCTTTGGATGTCTACTGGATGTGTACTTCCTCAGCTTCTTCTTCGTCTACTCAAAATACTGGCATACTGTACTGGCATATGGGGCATGATAGGCATCTCGATTTTCAGATTCGGTGGGATATTAAAAGTCTCCGATATAGGTCATGGCATCGTTGGATCTCTTCTACTGAGTATCCCTGAGTCGATCCGTTGCCAGCACCCAAAATCGTTGTTGTTTCATGGCATACCCAGCACGTGCCGCCAGCGTCTGCACAGACACACAGTGCCACAGGAGCATATCGTACTACTGGGTTCCCATTACAAACATCAAGAAGCACCGTCCCGAACTCGACGAAATTGAAATGCTCTCGAAAGGGATAGATTCTTGAAAGAGGCTCTTGCAAACATCAGAGACTTTCGCGATGTATATTATTGTCGTACTTATATTGGGTATGTATGCAGATATTGCAGCACTTACTCGTGCTCCTCTTACGGAGTGCAGGATTGGGCGCACTTTGATGGCGAATTTGACGAGCTCTTTGTAATGCCCCGCCCGAGAGGGGCATCCCTCCGGGCTTGAAGTCAGAACATGCCCGCAGCGAAGTCCCTCGGGCTGCCACTGCTTGTTCCGAGTTGGTAAATAGATTTATAAACCCACCAAATTGCGTTTAGCCTGCATTGGCCCTGCACCTCCCGCCGTGTTTCCCTTTTTGTGGCATTTTATAATTTCATTTTGCGGCCGAGCGAAAAGCATTTGGACCCTGCGCCGCGTCGCGTTAAATATTACGAGTACGACGAGCTCCATTCGTCTTTCCTTCACTCCGGCAATGGGACTGAATCAGTCAGATCTCGTTGAATCCGAATGAATGGGATAATTATGCGATGAAGTGCATTCAAGTGCAAAAGGGACCTAATGAAGCTGAATTGAATAATAAGTATTGAATGAGGAAGTGAATTTAAATGGAAAGCACTGCGCGTAGAATACAAAAATGAACTTGAACTGAGCTCAGTTCTGTTCGCTGTGGAAAAGTATACGAGATGTGTTTAAGTGAAATTTCAAAGAAAATGTAATGGGATTGTGGTACGAGCTTAAAGGGAAATGGGCCACAGCCCACATGAATTCGAATGGGAATGGGAATGGACTGCAAATTGGCGACAAGCGCGAATTAAATTGGGAAAAGACGTATTGAATTTAATTGGAAATAGGGAAACAAATCTGTGGCTGCCAAAAGGGCACAAAAGGTTAATTTAGAATACAAATATTAACCCATATTTTGTCAGCCTTTTCATATGCTCGTTCCACTGTACAGGTCTCCGTCTTTCCCTCTCACTCTCTCTATCACCTGCTCTGTCCATCGCTCACTATGTCGCTGGCTCCGGTTCTGGCTCCGGTTCTGGTTGTGGTTCTGTCTCCGTCTCCGTCTCGGCCTCTCTGGGTGATAGCCTGTCAGCGTGGCCATTTGCATATTTTGCAGTTGCTAACTGTGAGCGTAACGGTAACTTTAGCTGTAATGGCAACACGGCGAATACTTAACCTGGCCCGAGCGCCCGGCTTTGCGATGTAAATGCGTGCCATTCGGAATAACGAACTGCATTCCACACGCACTCCCACACCCCGATAATATATATATATATATATCCATCTGTCCTTGGCGCCTCCTTCGAGCTTTCTTTCACGCCCTGCAGTTCGTTGAACCGTGGCTGTCGGGGGGCAATTTTTGGTTTACCCGTACCTTCGTGGCCATCGCATTTGAGCGTTGGGCGTTGGGTGTTGAGCGTGGAGCGAGCTTTTCCAACTTCATTTCCGGCGCAATGCTCCAAGAAGGGGCTGCCTTTTTATGGCTTACTCGGTGGCATTCAAATTGAATTGCCAATAAAACGAAAGAGCTGAAAGTACAGACAGAGCTGTGAGAAGAGCGTAAGGAGGGCTGCCACTGCAGCAGCTGTTTAAATATAACCATTCACTCGGCTCCCAGTCCGGGCTCCGCAGCTCCAGAGCCAATCCAAGCTGTGAATGATTCATTTTGGACAATTGGCCAAGGATGTGGCAGGAAGCATACAGCTTAAATGTTATATGATGGCCCAGTGGAAGGATTCATGGGCACTGATATGCGCACTTAATCAGACAATCGCAGGATCGATCAGCAGTGGTATTTCGGCTAACTTTATTTGCATTAAGTGGGCTTCGATACAATTCAGTTGATATTCTGGGAAAAACACTTCGAATCACTTTTCTCTTGCCAATCTGTTGGAGTCCCCTACTGGCTGTACTGTGCTCTTAGCCAAACAGCTTTTGCCTGATGGCAAAGTGAAATTCGGCCGTAAAGAGGAGTCTGATACGAGTAGAGCTGCCACCTTTGGAGTTGTATAAATTTTCGATTGGGATTCATTTGCCAAAGGACTGTCAGGTCGTGGCAGACATCTAATCCTTTTTATATGTTCGGTTCTGTTCGGTTCTGTTCGGTGCTTGGTGTTCAGGTGCCCCCGAAATCTAGCCGGGGTTTTTTCGGGGGATTGGGGCCAATTTGTGTGCGGCGGCTTATCACTTATCTAGGCGGCTTTCACGTGGCTCCCAGCCTCAGAGAATGGAGCGTGGACTGTGGGCCGTGGGTGGTTACGCTCTGGCATCGCCCATTAAATCCGAAGAGAGTGGCAGTGGCAGGCTTCCAGCTATAGCTTTGGCTCCAGCGATGCGTGCAGAGTGGCTACCAAAAGTTTTGGGCTCTAGGATTGCCCCAGGAGGAGGTTGTTGGAGTGGGAGAGGGAGAGGCAGGCATATCTTAGCCAGAGGGCAGTTAGCCATTGTTGTTGATGCCTTTTTATTTTAATTCCCAAATCGAAAAAGTTTCGCTTTGGCGATTACACGAAAGCAAACTCTAAACGCTTTAAGCGATGCTCCACTTATTGCGGGCCGTGTGGCAAGGGGATCTGCCCTGGAGGGGGGCGGCTGGAAGCGTATGTGTACTCCCAATTCCACATGTCTGGGAAGTTTCTTTCTGGGTGCCGTGCTCTTGGAGCTCATGTCGCATGCCCCACTGTAGGCCCTGGGCTGGGGGTTGGGCGTGCAACCCTTAAGCGATTACAAGCGATTAAGTCTACAAGTTGGCGGCAGATTTGTCAAGCACCGTGTTGCCACAACATCTGAACAAGCCCCGCCATAACTGAGAAGAGGTGACATTAAATGCAATGCGCTCCACTATATCTTAAGCCATGGACCTGGAGGCGGTGTGGAGTGAGTGTCCGCCTCCAACCCCAATCTCAGCCATCTTGAGGGTGTGTCTGTGTGTGCGGAATGAAAATGAGCCGCATTAGATTTCCCCCAGCGAGCCGGCTAAATTTTCCACATTTTCATTTATTATTTTGGGGAATTAATTATGTGCCTGGGCCAAGGCACTGTCCTGCGTCCGCGAAGCCCCATATTAGGGGTATGCATGCCTGATATGGCCGCTGGCTGTGAAATTTATTCATTGCACCACAAGAAAAGCAAAGAAAACCGAGCAAAGGCGAGGAAAAGCGACGAAAAACCAGCACAAACAGCAGCCAAGAAAAACAAACGGAAACCATTAAAAAAAATGGTCCTTCTTGACAGAGCAATATTTAGTGGGGGCTGCAGGAAGAGAGAGTCACCAAAATGGAAAATTACTTAAGCCATTCGAAGGCACACACCACACACACACACACATAGACAGAGACAGAGCCAGAGCCAGGGCCGGAGCCGGAGGGCCTCCTACTGCTCATCATACCCTTCCAAAGGGGATCATGGTTTTAGAAGAAGGAACGATCGTGCTTGAATATTCCACGTATTAAACATAATTCCACCAAGTGTTTATCATAGCAAAGATGGATCTGCTTGCCTTATTTTCCTCTGCGTCTAGCCCTGGGGCATGCAGCACAGCCCCTAGTTGAGCTCCGTGTGTGTGTATGTGTGTGTGTGTGGGAGGAGCGGCCTTTAACAGCATTTTTCATATTATTTTTTGTTTTTTTACGCTGGCGCTGGTAAAAAGTACAATTAAGTGCCAGCCCTCTTGCCCGACGACGCCCCGTCTCTGGTCGTGTCCTCGAGGACATCGTTTTATTTGATCGACTTTTTCGCTGTTGTTCCTGAATGCCTGAATGCCCGGATGGATGTTGGCTTCGCCTGCAATGAAAACAAGCGCTCCACACAGGGCGTCAGCGTGTGAAAACGGGCGTGGCGTGTCCCGTCCATAGAGAGCTGTGCGAAAATAAAATCAGAATTGATGAAGAGCGAACCACCGAAGCGTAGACCACCGTTTTGCACCAGCAAATGAACATCCAATTCCTGTTTATGAGCTTCGCTTTTGATTGCTGGAGAAGTACTGAAAGTTTTCGAGGCAAATTATTTTTGTGACAGCTCCGAGAAATGGTGCAGATGAAATTTATAGGTAAAATACTTTTGCAACTTTGTCCTGGGATTCTCACGATAATAACAGACTCGTATAAATGGGTTGATTTTCATGAATCATTTACGAGTATATCCATGTAGATACCTTTTATCCGCACTCCCGCTCGCTCATATGAGAGTAATATTTTCAACAGGTAACAATGAAGTTGCTCTTTAATAAACGTAAATATCTGCCATTGACCATGTGTACCGATTTATGTATGCATCACGGCAGGTAATGCCTCATTGCTGCCCATTGGGGGGCGTTGGAGGGGAGGCTTGTCCATTGTGTGGCCTTTGGGTGCCGGCGCACTAAGGGGTGTCAAAGGGAACCATACGAGCATAAATTGAAAATTCATTTGGGCAGAGATGTCCTTGAGGCGGGACCAACATCAAGAACCACTGATGAAAGGACTTGGCGGAAGGAGGAGGACTTGGAGGAGGCTGATGCGGAAGCAGAGACGGAGACGGAGACGGAGAGGGAGAGGGAGGCCGAGACAGAGACTGAGAGAGAGGCCGAGGCATTTTAATGACAGTTTTAGTTCCACTAATCGCTTTATGATGATGACTCGACTATGCAAAAGTGCGAGCGCGTGCAAGAGTGTGCACGCGTGTTCCTCTTTCCCGAACAGAGACAGTACGTGTGTGTGCGAGACTGTACGTCTCCCGAGGCTGCTGTTTTGCTGGTGCTACTGTGGAGAGCAGTTGTTTGCAAGTAAGATTCCCATCTGGTTGTCCTAGTTAAAGTTTTCCATCATCGTCTTGCCTGCACGTGGTAATGGATCAAAGATGGCGGCTAATGGGTGGTCCCGGGACGGGGACCGGGAAGGCAAGAGGCAGGAGGCACGAGGCACGAGACTGAAGGCTGAATGCTGAATGCTGGCCAGATACAAAATAGATCAGAGCGTGTCAAGAGCAAAAAGCTGAAGCTAACATAATTAGTGCGAGACGAGGCAATCGATATGCCAGACTTAATAAAGCGAGCTCCATCCGGCGGCAATCTGGCATTTCTTTAATGCGGCATCTGCATAAAACTTGCCACGTTCAATCAAAGTTGCAGATTAGTTCACAGATGGCGATGCAGCCATGGATTATGTGTACTAGATTGGGTATTGGGTGCACCATGGAACTTGTAATGAGTTCTGTCGTCTGTTTGGCTAATGAGGATATCGTATCAGATCTGTATGTCCCCGCTGCCAAAGCCTCTTTCTCGACATTTCTCAAAGCCAAAGGTTCAGTGTGTTTGTTCACCGCCCAATTCAATTTCAGAAATGGCTTCCCTCTTAAGGGAAAAAGCTGTCAGATTGTACCCAACGCGCCACCCATTGAATCCATCAAATATTCAGGACTCTCCAATGCACACACAATGGCCAATTGCACCGAATATCGAAGCAAGAACGAAGAGAAAATACAGACATTGACTGGGATTTCCCTTCTCGAGAGAGGGGCCCCAAATGCTAATTGCGGCCCGGACTCTCAGACTGAAGAATATTAAAAAACCAAAAGATTTCCGCTTTGAAATGTTTCCGTTGTGGTCGTGTTGCGGCATTTGATGGATGGCGCACTGTTGCAGGCTACTGTGTTCGATTCCATACCATTCCGTTCCAGCCTTCAGTCCGCTTTGCAATCTTGACTGCACGTTGCATATTCGCTTCGTGGCATTTCACTCATAACTTGATTATACCGTTCCCACAATACCGTTTTTATTGGGCAATCGAATGCAAGTTGACGTTGAATCGGTTGCAGATAATTCGATAATTTATTCCATTGCTTCACCGTGCCTTTTTGCCTTTACCCTCTCACTCGCACAATCTATAATGAATGGAATGGAAATTTGTTATTTAAAGTGCAAAGTTCTCCATTTGCTACGTACTTCTCGCAATCGTTTCGATAAAATGTTGTTTATTTGCTTGATTATTTCACTTTTCAGTGAATCGGAATCACCTCCATCTGGTGTTCATCTGCGTTCAGCTGTGTTCATCATTTTCCGTTTTCGTTTCGATTCTTAATTCAAAATCACAATTATACTTCGATAATGGACCATTTCTCTCTGGCTTTCAGTCCCTTTTTTGTCTCCGTCGAGGCCCAAACTTTAATCGCATTAGGCATGTCGAACATGCTGCCACCATGAAATATGCCAATGAATGAGTTTTTCGGTCTCTGCCATATTCAATTTTATTTCCGACCACGAACCATGACCCAAACCCCAACCCCAGCCCCGGCGCCCCATTTTCTCGCTTTTCTATGTGGGTCAATGTGACCCAGAAGCACAGCAAAAAAAGCACAGCCCGAAGAAATGAAAATAGAAAATAGAAAAGAGAGGAGAGAGATCTAAAAAGTTGCCTGATTCCTTGCAAGATACTTATTCGTATGTGCGGTTGTGTGTCAGCTGTCGGTCTGCGAATGCGAATGCGAAAAATAAAACCATTAAAAAGGCAGCATAAACATGACATAAACATGCGAAATGCTCTGTTATTAGTTTGGCTCTGAGATCATGGTCGAAAGGGCCCTGTCCGACACAATGTTTACGGCCAAAGTTGCGGTCTCTTTGCGCAAAGGATGATGGCTCCCAGATAACTGGCAAATCGGTTACTAAAATAACACAATCATAATGATAACATAACGAGCATAGTTGATTCGAATGCTGCAAACGCAACGCAAATTAGCCAATTATTTAGAGACTAATATCTGAACTAATATTTGATGATGATTAGGGGAATCTCTGGGCCACTTTGCATACTAATTTGTAGGAGTATGCAGGAGGCATTGCTGCTTTGATGGAGGCACTTTGATGGTGGGAACCCAACATCCGCGTTTGTATGCGGTTTAAATGACAAATGCTTAAGAATTTATCAACTTTATCAACGATTATATATACTCGTATGTATTAGAAATATTCCTCATTTTCGACTTATGGCTTGGTTAATGGTAGAAGACTTAGCTTGGAACTGGAAAGATGCATCGGTAGCAGCTGCCTCCAATTCCAGAGCCTTCCAGTAAGTCATCAGAACCGTGGGGTAATATTTGGTTTGAGTTTCGACGCTTTTATCACTGAACGTTATGGCTCGCTTTTCTGTGTTTTGTGTGTTTGATTGAAGTGACAATTCTAGGATAGATTATATGGAAGGGATGTCCACTGCACTTTAATGCAGACAAAAAAGAAGCAATCGAAGCGGAGCGGATCAGCTATCGGAATAATCAAAATCACATAAACGATTCAAATTGTTTTGTTGTTAAGCCCAGACCTGACTTTGATTGCATTGCAATAAATTACTTACTTGGACTGTTCCGAACCTTTTAGCAAATCGAAATCGAAATCGAAATCGATGAAACAAATTGCAGCAGGACTGGCTCTCTATTTTCGGCTTGTCGTACTCGATGGCTCCTCGTTTGCCAAGTGGAAACGATTTTGGGCATATTTTTATAATGCCAAAGTTTGACCATTAAGCAAGTTGGCCGCCCCACCCCCACCCAACGCGGGGCAAGCAGGTCAATGGGAATACTTATCCGTAATACAGTCCATCCCCCAAGACGAAACTTTCCCGATGAACTTTTATTTGTGTGCAAAACTAAAAAATGTATTTCTCTTTCAGGCAAGCACAACGAATCGGGAGTGGAGCCCAACTCCGGCCGAGTGGGGGGCAGGACAAGTCCAGGAAGAGCCAATAACATAGCCATCCTCTAGCTCCGGCTCCACTGTCGCTCCATCAGAGTCATGTCCGAGTGGGCATGGGCGGCGATCAAGGGGTGCTAATTGAATTGCAGGAAATGTCAACGGCAGTCACGAAAACCGTCGCCGCCGCCGCTGCGGCCATGCTGGGGTCCAGCATGGACAATAACTCTGCCTATTCGTACGATATATCCGCAACGGACGTGCTCTATCAGTGGAGTGCCAATGCGGCGGCAGCCGCCGCCGGCGGGGCACGTATCGCCCACACCATGCCGCCCTCAGTGGCGACCCTGCCCCCAGCCACGAATCACGGCTCCATGCATCAGTCCATGCCGCTTCCCGGAATCGGACAACGCCTCGCTCCCAACGAGTCGCAGTTCGGACTGCTCGACTACGGGATGAGCAGCATGAACGACAGCCTGGACTACGCCTCCTACCAGCAGCAGATGGGCGAGGACGGGCAGTGCCGGCAGATGGACGCCAACGTGAGCTACTGGAACCTCACCTGCGACTCGCCCCTGGACTACGCCCTGCCCCTATACGGCTACTGCATGCCCTTCCTGCTGATAATCACCATCATATCGAACACCCTGATCGTCCTAGTCCTCAGCAAGAAGAGCATGGCCACGCCGACAAACTTTGTGCTCATGGGTAAGTAGGGGATCTGGAGATCCGGAGTGCTTAAAATGTAGTACAATTCCCTGTTCTCTTCGCATTGCAATCGTAGTTCAATCGTTCTACATGCAATCTGCATCTGCAACCAGCAATGCAACTTGGGCTTGGGCTCCCTTCAAGGCCACTTCGGTGAGATGTGGTGGGGCCTTGGCCTCTGCCTTGGCACTCGTTCCCTTACCATTGTCTTGGTGCTCCTCCTTCCCCTTCCCCTTCCGTTTGTTTCGCTTTCGCTTTTATGATTATTATTTATTTTTATTCCATGTCATTTCATGCCCACAGAGTCCCGGCACGTCGCCGCCCCCTTTTGGCGCTTAATGTGCCACAATGTTAAATCAGGCAGAAGTTTTGTGAGATTTCAAAATAGCTGGCAGTGTGCGTGCCTCGCCATCGGTTCCCCAAGCCCCCATTCGACACAGTCCCATTCCCAGTCCCAGTTCCAGTCCCACTCCCGACCCACATCGCGTAATGCTGAGATATTCTAATAGCGTGTGTAATGCTAATGGCTGCTGGCTGGCTGCTGGCTGGCTGGCTGTCTGGTATGGGTGGTGCTCTCTGTGTGTGGTATTTGCCACTGATTTATGAAAATTCGCTACTGGGGCGGCGCTACTCAAAGGCGGGAGGCGGGATGCGGGAAGCCGGGAAGCCTGGAAAGAGGCCTGCGAATGAGTGACTGTAAGTGGCTTACACGAGTACTCGAGAGTAAATCCCATCGAAACATTCGATCCGATTTGAGCCTGCAGAGTGTCAGGGCTGTCGGGAGTCTACATTTTAAATTATTCGTGCACCGGCAATGGGTTAGGCACGTTTAAGTGACACCAACACCAGCTTCCCCTGCTCCTCCTGCTCCTCCTACTGCTACTCGTTCCGGACTCGTGTCAGGAGCAGGCCAAGGCTAATCGCATTCGCTTGGGGTTCGTTCGGGTTCGTTCGGGTTCGACGTCAAATGACAGCAGTCCGAACATGAAATGAACTCTGCGCGTTCCAGCACTAAGAAGCGGTAGCCTCGAAGCCTTGGACACCCTAGAATATCCCTACTATATATGTACATATATGATAAAGTCCGACTATGGATCGAAATTCGATCCAGTTTAATGTGCTTCCTCCATAAAAGCTATGAGAGCTATTGTATGCTATAGTGACGAGTGGCCAATCCACAATAAATGTCAACTTTTATTCGCTGGGGAATATCCTTTTAAAGAGTAAATCACTGGCCTGGCTGCTTCTGGCTGTAACCAAAATGGAAACACAAATGAGCACAGACACTGTGACACAGAGAACACGACACAGTTCGTCCGTCTGGCAGTCGGTCCGTCCCGCCCCGTCCCTTCCCGTCAGTCCAGTCAGTGCACAAAGGTCAGGTCATCGGTGTGAAGTCAGTTAAATACTCCGGTTCAAATGTCACTGGGCCAGCATCCTGGCTAGGGCTACAGCAGCAGAACTGCCAGTACAGGCAGAACAGCCATGGCTGCCGATAGATCCAATGGATATTAAGACCGAGGCAGTTCTGTGGATGGATTGGGCCTACTCTGAGTGGAAGGAACGTACCTGAAAGTTCAATGAATTATCTTATTGGATTATTTATAAATATTTAATTGGAAAACCATTCTACCAGTCAACCAGTCAAATAATCAAAGCAAGTCGGCTTAAAAGTTGTAATTTCCAAATGAAAAATAATTATTTGCAAATTCAAATAGAACTCAAAATCATAGGCTGGGAGGTGCAGTACACAATAAATAATTGATTGACCTATCATGGCCAGCGGATCGATTAGGGGTCCCGAATGTCGGACTGCAGATGCGACCGGCATTTGCACAGACAAAATCAACATCAACATCAAAATCAAAAAATCAACATAAACATCAACGATGCTGTAATGACCAATCGCCGACAATCTGAAATGATTTGCATAGCCATTACCATAATTTCTAATTCCGATTTGAACTTTATTTCTCGCCCTGTTTAGGCATGGCTATATGCGATATGCTGACGGTTATATTCCCGGCACCGGGACTCTGGTATATGTACACATTTGGCAATCATTATAAGCCTCTGCATCCGGTCTCCATGTGTCTGGCCTACAGCATTTTCAACGAGGTGAGTAAACAATGTAGCTATCCTTCTCTCTCTATCTATCTTGGTCTCTGTCTGTTGCTTGGGTAGCATCTCCTTCTTTTTGTTTGCCAGAAACTAATTGCCAAGGCTGGCCACAGTGGAATGAGCGGAAACTGTTTGTTTTGGCTTCTGGCCACGTTTCATCCCACTCCATGCCACTTCTCACCACTCCATACCACTCTACTCTGCTCTGGTCTACTCTACTCTCTCTCTCTCCGATCCACTCCACTACACTCTGCAGCACACTTCATTCCAATGTTCCCCTGGCTTGGAGGCGACGCTCATTGACCTAAATAAAATGCTTCGCTGAAGCTTTTTGTGTCTCCATCTCGCTACACCTTGGTCTCGGTCTCCCTCCTGGTCCTTTGTCTCTGGCTGATGTATGAGGCAATGTTTTGTGCTTTGTAGTTCTGCTACCCCGCCCCATTCTGTTCCCGTTATCGTTATCGTTATCGTTATCACATTTGATGCTACGTTACTTTCGCAGCTCTCTCCCTTCTGTGTGCTTGTGTCATTTCTGTCAGCATAATGAAAGAATGAAAAACGCTGCTAGTGCCACTTGCCATTTGCCACCTGCTGCCCCCTTATCCGAACAGTCCATCTAGCCCCTTCCACCACCATCCCGCTGGCTCATTCATTCAGCCATTCACAACACTTATTCATTCGTGAGCTTTTTTCCACCATTACCATGCAGACTTCTGCCCCTTGCACGTTTTCCTTGATTAATCAACATTTTCAATTTATGGCACTCGCTGAGGGGGGTGCCGAGGGTTGGCAAAGGGGGGGTGGGGCAGCTGATGGGCTGAGGCGGGGTAGGAGAAAAGCAAAACTGTTTACTCACTTCAATGGAGTAGTGTCAAGCTGATAAAATGCCCTTACTTTCGCCCTTACCCCTAAGCCCCTCCCACCACACCCTAAGCCGCGTACCCTTGATCGCACTCTGCGGCACAGTGGGTCAATGGAGCCAGGAAGATGGTAAGAAAATAGTTGTATTTTTGAGCAGATTCAGAACAGAATGATAAATGTATGATTTCCTCGGGATCTGCCAGTAGCAGCTCCGTTTCTGATATGCCTTTATCTGGAAATATTCTGCAATTGCTTGCAACATTTTGTGGATCATTGCGAACCACTGTACCGGTCTGTTGTTGTTGCTGTAGTTGCTACGTGCTGTTGGTGGACTCTCAGGGGATTTGTAGCAGCTAAATTCCATGCTGTGCCCCTGCCATGCTCCAGAATGCTCTAGATGGATGGCTGAATGGGTGGATGATGGTGGTTGGGGTGGGCTGGTAGCTCATACGATTGTTGGGGATGAGATGGGGGGGAGCGTAAACGGGTAGAACAAAGTCGTTTGGCATTGCGACTAGGACTATCTCTGCGTATGACTGCCATAAAATTCAACTCACATCCAACGAAGCTCCACTCCTCGTTCGGTAATAACCGCCAGGCGGCCATTGCAGGCTGAGAGTTGAAGATTTCATTTCGTTTCTTCGGAAATTTATATGCTCCAGCTATCTCTCTTTCTCCATCGTTCTCTCTCTGTCCCTCTCTGTCCCTCTCTGGCTCTCTCTGTCTCCCTTTCGCTCGTCTCCGTTTGAGTGGCGCGCATAATGGCCATGTTAATGTAACGAGGCAGGACGGCGGATGGGGCTAAACCATTTCATTGTAAAATACTCGTACAACGCACACACACCCATAAAGAAAGAGAGGACCGCAGTCCGGAGTTTATCTGTCCGTGTCCGTGTCCGTGTCCGTGTGTGTCTGTGTATGTGTCTGTGTCCGTGTAATTGCAGTACAGTCAGACACATAAACCGGATTAGGCCACAGATTGTGCATTATATGGCTAAGCTCAATGTCAAACACACACACAGACACACACTCAGTGGCAGAGCACTGAATGCGGTTGAGGCAGATGGAATGTGGCAAAACACCTGACTGAGCGCCCGTCTGCCGCAGAGCCCCACTCATTATGGTCCATAAATGGAGCAGACACCTGTCCAAGTGGAGGCCGTGGCTGCCGAAATGGCCATCCAATGGTGGGGCAGGGATGCCAGGTGCCGGCTAATGCAACCAAATGCCACACGCAGAGATGCTCTCCTGGCAACTGGAAGTATCTGCTTGTGCAGAAAACGGTCTTTGGCCACACTCGAGACGAGAGCAGAGCTCCTCTGGCCAGGGAAAATTCGCGGTCAAGGCAATCGCTTCTGCTGTTTTTGTGTGCCCAAGAACAATCCTGTTGCCACCCTTTCCGGATCCTATGTGAACATACATACATACCTTGTGCATGCTCGTAAATCTGTTACATTATGTACAAGTTATCATTTAATAGGAAACCCATTTTATATTCCTCTGCCAAGCGATCTGTAAGGAGCAGAGAGTGAGATATAAGCCCCACCTCTTATGCAAGTTTTCTTCGATTCCGCTCCTGAAAGTATGCCATGAAAATGATCATATTTGGAACCTGAACTGATAATATCTTTAAAGGATATATCCCATGATTGATGAGGAAATTATTTGCGGCATCTACTTCAGTACAACCTCCCCCACTTTTCTTGTTCATCCTGTTCTAAATATGCATCTGTATTCAAAAAGCACTGACATGTTGATGGAAGAATGGGCTTTCTGCCTGTCTGGAAAAGTATCTCGTATCTTAAGTGCTGTATGCTCCCAAAAGTATGTTAATAAAATTACTGCTCCAACTAAATCCTAAATATTAACACATACCCACCTTAATGGATAGCCATATATTATATTGTATATTGATCTGATCCATGGAGCTTTCACCATTGACTAACGATTCGGTTTTTGTTCTTTTTGTGTGCTTACAGATTATGCCAGCCATGTGCCACACCATCTCCGTGTGGCTAACCCTGGCCCTGGCCGTGCAAAGGTAAATATGCAATTAGGCTAATAAAAGTGAAGCGACACGCCCACACCCCTACCGGATCATGGACATGGTTGTCCTGAATAACTGTAACTGAATAAATGCCTACTGACTGACTCACTGACTGCCTTCCTGACTGCCTTCCTGACTGCCTTCCAGACTGACTGACTGACTCGTTGACTTGTCAATGGTGGCAATAAATCAGTTTTTGTGTCGTCGTCGTCGTCGCATTCTGGGGAAAAATAAAATGTCAATGCCTCGTCGCCTTGGGCATACAAATTATGCCGAGTGGAAGTGAGTGCGCGGGAGAGCAGGCAAACAAACAAATGGCTTCACCTTGGCCTGGTCCTGCTCCCGCTCCTTATGTCGCAGGCTGATGCTTCCACAGGCAACGCTGCGTATGAGTAATGCGAGTTATACATTGAGCCGGCAGCTGACAGCCAAGACATCACACAGACATCCCGGACAGCTCGGAGAACAGACAATCAATCGATTGATGGGAAATTCCCTGCTCCCGCTGGCTCTGATACCAACTGTCACACAGAAGGAGGGTGGGGCTGCCGTATACCATATTGAAAGGGTCTTTAAAATCAAATTGGCCCGCTACTCAGGCTGACCCATTGGGCCATAAATAAGCCAACTAATGCACAAACAGACGACCGTCGCACAAGAGCCTCTAAATATTTTATGGAACAAAACAATATAGCCACCGAAAAAGAGATCCCATTCAACAGTGGGACAGCGCAGAAAAAAAAACAGTGAAGGGGAAACAATAAACTAATTTCAAATAGGCAACATAAATTTCAAGTCATCTCCAGGACCCGTCCCCCTTTTGTCCCCGCCAGTGTGTGTGTGTGTGTGTAAGAGTATAAAATATTCCTTTCAAGAGCCCGTCTCCCACACCAATAAAAGAAGGACAAAAATCCAACTTTCATTCGAGAACCGAAGCTTCGAATACCCTTTGAATACACATTTTGCATAAAATGCACATAAATTTAAGGTCAAGACGAACAACAGATCGTTCATTTGGATATAGTACTATTTGATATAGTACTCAAATTTCGATGTGGAGAATCCTCTAAGCACACTGCAAGGTCTCCCACGCTTCAATAGCTGTGAAACATAGCGATAGGATCGCAGAAAATATAACTTATGAGCTGTCTGCGCCAAAAAAGAGCTGTCAAAGTTTTTAGATATCCCACTTTTTAATGAAAGATGTCATGGGAGACTCGCTTACTATATGGGGAATTAATCCTCTAGCTCGCGACAGATGCTTTAAGGAAGGGTATGGCAAGGGGGCGAAACTGTGACACACAGGAAAGTCGGCCAACGCATTGTTCTATTAACTCATGTGTAGGATCATAAATTTTACAGCCTGGCAAATAAATTTGCCAACGGCAGGCCAACATTGTGGAGTGGAGCGCTGAAAAAATTCTATGAGAATAGTCATAAATATTTGCGCCATTATGCGACTTTGGGCCGCTTTCAAGTGGTCGCCAGTGAAGAGGGAACTATGGGTCGCCAAATAGCTAAATAATATACGAGTAGATCTCAAAGCGGTACGGGAGGTACAGCCATGGGTGTGGTTGTGAGCGGGGGGTGGGGGGGGACAGCATCGTCTCTCGCCAGGACGCTCTCTAAAATGCGTTGAAAATTGCCGGAGGACAAATATCGCGATGAAAACATTCAACATTTATTGTTATTACTGTTTTTGTTGTTGTCAACTTATTGTATTTCAAGTGTTTTTATGGCCTTTGTCGTGGGTATAGTAGGACAATGGGAGAGGCGATGGGTGCGAGTGTGGGTGAGTGTGGGTGAGTGTGTGGTGGGAACCGGGTACCGGGTACCGAGTACCCGAGTACCGGGTACCCGGTTGGATAATGCTTTCAAGTGCCTCGAATGAACTGACTGAGTGAGTGAGTGACGCTCTCCATAAAAATTTCATATTGCACACATTTTTATTATACACAAATTTTTTCCCTTCCCTTCCCTTCGTTTTGTTTTATTTTATTTTTGTTTTTGTTTTTTGTTTGTTGTACATAAACTCTCAGCATTGGCATACTTTTTGAGTGGTGGTGCTGGAAAATCCATTGAAGCAACTGTGCACTGGGGAAGGTCCTTCTCCTTCCCATCGATTGAACCCATTCAAGGGTTCAAGCATATACAATTTTAGCTATGAAACACGAGAATGCTGGAATGCGTTTGATAAGCCTAACGGGATAAATCAATCAACATTTCTAGTGGATTTGATTGAATCTGCTGTCTGATGAGGGAAGGGGTTTCATTGAAGAGGAACCAACCCTCAAGGAAGAAGTCATTATACCGTTTCCACAGATAGTTTTCCCAAATGCACCTTGTTGTTTCCTTAAGCCACTTTCCAATCGGAATTCCAACTTGATTTCACATCTCATTTAATCGCTCTCGAAGGCCCATTGAGGCTTCAACGGAAATTCCTCCACTTAGCATATCTTGTCCAACCCGGGGATCCCGGAAAGCGGATCCTGGACTCCGGATGCCGGATGCCGGATGCCGGATGCCGGATGCCGGACATTGACTGTCTAGAAAGATGTTCGCCTTGATTGATTTATTGTCTCGTTAATAGGAGGTGTAAGGGTTGAGAGAAGGGATTGCTTCGGCTCGGCTCGGTTTGGTTGGGGCAGCCTTTTTGGCCAAATTAACTAAATTGTTAAGAGAGAGAGCAACAACAAGGAAGAGCGGCAGAAAGAATAACATAAGCCGGCTCAATGTTATTCATTTATTAATATCAATTCCATTTAGGGCTAAACGCCTGGCAATCGTTTCGTCCTGCGTCCTTTGTTCGGATTTCCATTGCCGTTGCCGTTGTCGATGCCGTTGCCATTGCCATTGCTTTCAACTTTAATGAAATCCCCGCTTGACAAAGGTTCAATGAAAGATTGATTGAAAAACATTTTCAAGTGCCGGCGCAATGGGCGTGGCCATAATTATGCGCATAAATTAGGCCAAAGCCGAGGACCTTGAGCATCCTCCTTCTGCCCCCTCTGCCCCCATCTCTGAGCATCAAAGTTCGTTCGCTTCTCTGAGACTCTGATTCTGTAGTTGGGTGGAAGACGTGGGGCTAAGTATTCTGGCCTAGAGGGCTCGGTTCTGGCCAACTATAAAACGGCATAAAAGTCGCCAAGAAACTTTTCGCCGAATCTCCCACAGGGAACGACTTCAGGCTCTGCCGGAGATGGCTGCGAAATTGACACTGAGCGATGCGAAGCGATTGGGATGGAGACGGTGATGGTGATGGCGATGGCGATGGTGATGGGGGCCCTTGACAAATTACTCAAATTATGAAATTATAGGGCACCAACTTGATTAGCTTTTCAGATTGCCTTTGATTGCTTCTTTCCCCAATCGTAAATGGCTCTCCTCCTCCTCCTCGTCCTCATACTCCTCCACCCTGCCCCCTCCCGTCTAAAGGCTGTCGAGAATTTGACTAATTCGTTGTCACCACATTGCGATCGTAAATTCGCACCTGGGAAATTGGTTTATCCTCGGTTGACGTTGCCCTGGCTATAAAATTACATTAGGAAAATGCGCTCAGACGCACAGGCTCGTGCCCGTTGTCAGGCCTTAATGTCGCAATATGGCCAAAAGATGGAGCCCGATTGGAGGCTCGGATTGTATTGTATCTTTAAACAAGAGCGACAGTTAGGGCCTGCCAGATTAAGTCCAATGAATGGCGTTTGATGCTCGTATATTTCCGCTTTTGCAGCAATTCCATTTCGCAGATATCCAGTGGAGCACTCGACGCTTGGTCTCTGATTTGTGTTGGGTTTTTAATGGGTTTTCCAATGATTCGCCATTAAACACTCAAGGGAATCCATCATAGAGTCTGATGGCGGCTTAAACATGGTTGGTCACCCCGCAAAGTGCTTTGAAATGTTTGATGAAGTGCCTGCTCAAAGAGATGGAAGCCAACACTGCACTGTTGAATAAATGAAAACAATTTCGCAGAAAAACAGACTCTATGGAAACGTTTTTCAAAATGAAATATTAATGGACAGACACACACCCGACTGCACAGTACAATAAAATGCCTACGACCAAAGACTTCTCTGACACCTGCCCCTCTCTCTGTCTCCCTCTCTTTACCTATTTCGCAGATATATCTACGTGTGCCACGCCCCCATGGCCCGCACCTGGTGCACTATGCCGCGGGTGAAGCGCTGCACGGTGTACATCGCACTGCTGGCGTTCCTGCACCAGCTGCCACGATTCTTCGACCGCACCTTTCTGCCCCTTCAGATCGAGTGGAACGGAAACGAGACGGAGGTGTGTCACCTGGAGACGTCGATGTGGGTGCACGAGTACATCGGCATGGACCTGTACTACACGAGCTACTACCTGTTCCGGGTGCTGTTCGTGCACCTGCTGCCGTGCATCATCCTGGTGACGCTCAACATCCTGCTGTTCGCGGCGATGCGGCAGGCCCAGGAGAGGCGGAAGCTGCTGTTCCGCGAGAACCGCAAGAAGGAGTGCAAGAAGCTGCGCGAGTCCAACTGCACCACGCTGATGCTGATCGTGGTGGTGACCGTGTTCCTCATCGCCGAGATACCCATTGCCGTGGTCACGGCCATGCACATCGTGAGCTCGCTGATCATCGAGTTCCTCGACTACGGCATCGCCAACATCTTCATCATGCTGACCAACTTCTTTCTGGTGGTGAGCTACCCGATCAACTTTGGCATCTACTGCGGCATGTCGCGCCAGTTCCGCGAGACCTTCAAGGAGATATTCCTCGGCCGCATCATCGCCAAGAAGGACAGCTCCTCGAAGTACTCGATCGTCAATGGACCCCGCACCTGCACCAATACCAACGAGACGGTCCTATAGTAATTGGTGATGTTGGTGCCGCGGCGTGGCAGCAGCGATCAGCATCGCACCACCGCCGTCCGCACCGCCGGCCATGCCACAGACCGCCACAGTGGGCACTGTGGCGCGGGCGGGACGCCGCAGCACCAACATCTGCTCCAGCATTACCAGCAGCGACGAGTGAGCACAATGGACATCATAACCGAGGAGCGCAATGTCTAAACAGATGGCCATCGCATCCAAAGCCCTCGGCTTCACGACGAGAACGTATTACACACACATATGTAGTGGCCCTTCCAATAGTCTGGGAGATCTGGGTCTAGACGAGCCCGACGACACCGAACACTCACAAATCTCAAAGGCTAATCGAAAGAAAAGAACATTTTGTGGATCTTCAGATTTGCCGATTCACACCAAGACCCAATTACCCGAATACCCGAAAAAATATACAATGCATATAAAAATAATCGAATAGTCGAATAGGCGAATAGTCGATGTTATAACTCCAATTGCAGTTCCCCCAAATAGAGCCCCAATAGAGTCTCTCGACTTCAGATCTGTGTGTGTTTATTGTGTGTTGATGTTAATGTTGATCTTAATGTTGATGTCTCATACTCGTACTCTGCATTGATGTTCAGGTTAAGTCAATATATCGTTCTGTGCACGCGTTAGCGTTAACCAACCCAGTGTCTAGGTTTAAGGAGGAAGAGAAGGAAGGGACTACCGTACCGTATGGGAGATGGGAGGTGGTAGATGGAAGGGACTTGAGAGGTGATAGCTGAGATAGCCCAGAGCAGGCGTAACGTAATGATTACAATAAACTTAAGATCAAATAATTAGGCTACGTTCAGAATTATCTACAGGAAACCCACAGAGAACCCCAGAACTATCAGAAAACTGAAGAAAATCAAATAATCAGATTAACAAATAAAATCTAATTTAAGTGTCTACTGAATATTGAAACGAGGCTTAAGCGAAGTGAACCCTTTATTTTTGGCGCAACTTTTTGTGCGACATTTGTGTAACATAAGTATTTTTGTAATTTCGGATCATCCTTAGGTGAGAAGGCTAATCATAAGGACATGGACACAAATGGCACTCGTTTAAATCCGTAAACCTTTGAGCCCCAGAGTTTACCGATTTGAATGAAACCCAGAACATAACACTACACAACAAAACACAGAGCAGAACAGAACACAGAACACGGAACACAGAGCACGCGGAGCAAAGCAGAGCAGAGCAGAGCAGAGCCCCATCAGTCATAACGAATTTCCAGTTGGTCTACTCGTATATATTGCAGTAGGATCTAAGTTTTTTTTGCTAGGCTTAGGGAACCAGAATAAACCATAACGATTCAATGTTGATATGTGTACAAGTATTTTACAATTACAATTACAATTACAATTACAATTACGATTACAATTGCAGTTTCCAGTTTAAAAGTTTTTAGGTGTATGTTGAAAACTAGATGATTAAGCCAGCAGCAAAGCAAACCAACTAAAATTAAAAATTAAAACACAGAAGCATAAACAAACACTACGAGTTCTCGTGTAACCATAACTAAAAATCGTCTGTCTGAATGGAATGTGTTAACTACTTATACTACATAAATACATACTATATATTCTGTATAGGTACATCCTATATATATACTTTGTGACAGCAGCTGCGCTCGGGTTTCATTTCATCTGATTACTCGTACAGTTCTCGGACTCTTTTTTGTACATACACACGGGTACATGCATAATTTGTATATTTATTTTGATGGTGCATCCAATATTGAATGAATAAACGATTTAAATGTCACACAACCTCTATTGCTTTTCGGTTTTATTCCAGTTCTACGCCCAGTTACATTGAAACTTAAATACTCGCATCCCATACTCCAGAACCGTGTCTCATGGGCGGATTTAGGAACTAAAAGGGCATACTAAAAGGTATATTTTCACTATCAGTAGTGCTAGCAACAGGCTGGGAATCCCCAAATTACTTGGCTTTGCATTAGCACCGAATCGGGGTTAATACAACTGGCAGCGCGTCCTTGAACCACGCCGTACCGACTTACAGCCATAGGCCTGACGGAAGGGATCGAAGCTGGCCATGGCGTCGTTGACGCGCCTCCTGTCGCTGCCGTGCTCCTCGCTGTCCTCCAGGTTCCTGTCGTCCGAGCAGAAGAACTGGGCAAAGTTGAAGAAGAAGAGCTGCTTCTGGGCTGGAGTGCACCGGCCAGGCCCGCCCCCCGCCTCGAAGTAGGCACCGTAGGCCAGATCGAGGCCATTCAGATCTGCGAACTTCTCGTCGGCGATGAACATGCCGTGACGTCGATGCAGGCACAATACCTGCGACAAGAACCGCCGACTCGTGAGCATTGATAAGCTTTTCGACCTGTTGGGCTGACCGAAGGCATCGAAGTGTACATCGACGGGCGCAAAGCCGTGGGAGAGCTCGTGCCCCAGGATGAAGCCCAGGGAGCTGTAGGTGAGTACCTGGCGCTGCTCAGGCCGGTAGAGCGGCGCCTCCAACAATGAGAGCGGCACGAGCAGCGCATTTCCCATGGGCATAAAAAAGGGCGAGGCATAGCTCCCGTAGCCGTGCACTTTGACCGGGTGCAGGTCGTACTTGGTGGCTGGATTCTCCGCCTGCCCCCGGGAGTGCTCCATCACGGCCAGCAGGTTGCCAAAGTAGTCGGTGGCGTTGATCCGGAGCTGCTTGTAGTGCTGCTCCACGCGCTCCTCCACAGACTCCACGGCCTCCGTGCTTGGAAGGATACTCAGCCGCAGGCTCATCCTCTCCAGCTTCTCGAGCAAGAAGCGCTGTGTGGCCGCCGAGAACTTGTTGCGATTGGCCTTCAGCTTCAGGCCAAATCGCTGCTTCAGCTCTCCGAACAGGCCCTGCAGCGTGCCATTGGCCTGCAGGCGGGGGTGGTGCTGCTCCACCAGCCAGACGGCGGCGTGGGTAATGAACAGGCGGCCCTGGGCAGCGCACTCCAGGCGGGTGAAGCTCCACGGCACCCGCTCGCCATCGCGGTGCAGCGAACGAAGCAGCAGGTAGTGAAGGAGGAAGCGAGGGGGCTGGCTGGCCAGGTATTGGGACAGATGTGCAACGTAGGACAGGCCCGTCTCGAAGGTGGGCCACGGCAGCATCCAGTATGCCGGAACCGGAAACAGCGTACCCGCATTGTCGGTCGTCGTATCCGGTAGCCAACCCAGAGCGTCTTTTTCGACCTTGGCGGTGATCGCCTCCTCCAGTTCCTTCACCTTTGGCCACACCTCATCTGGGGTCTCCTCGGGGGCGGGAAGCCTGCGCCAGAGCTGGTCGAACTGCTCCCGGCTCAAGGGCTGGTGCAAGCTCGCGTTTCGGTCGCCCTCCGCCGAGGGCCGTAATATAAGCTGCGCCCAAACGGCGGCCAGATTGCTGTCGGCTATCTCTAGAAGGACGTCGGTCTGGAATAGAGCCGTCAGAGCGACGGCCAGCTCGTTGCCATCCACTTCGGCCATCCCGCAAAGCTTCAGCACAAACTCCGCCGAGGGCGTCGCCTCGAGTGGGGTCCGGCAGGCGGTGTAGTAGTCCCGCAGCATTCGCACAAAGCGGGGCTCCTTGGCTGCCTGGGGCGGTGGCTGGTCCAGAAGCTTGGCCAGCTTCCCGTGGTACACATGGTCCAGCTGTTCGAGGAGACTGCGGTACGGCCGACCCTGGTGCGTCCACATCCAGTTGCCGCAGGCATACTCATAGAAATCTTTACATGGATCGGCCAGACGGTTCATGTGTCGCCTCATAGAGCTGGGCAGCTGGGCCCGCCGGCACAAGCACGGGCTCGGGAAGGAGAGGATTGCCGTTGTCATCAGCAGCAGCTGCACATCGACTCGCATCTTGACCGAGACTCGCTCTCAAACTGAGCCGATTGTTTGCGCTACACTTTCGAGAGCCACTCCACGGAGAGGTCATGTTCGGGGTTATCTGTAGATCAAACAAACGTGCTGGGTCTGTGGGCCCGGGGAAGCCCTGCCCACATGGGAGAGACTGCTGTTTTGGCGAAATCAAGATCACTGATCGACCGAGTGGTCATCGTCAGAGAGGAATCTGATTATTGCCAGCTTCCAGCTCTTTCGAAGCATTTTTGAACACCAGACCAGACTGATTATGAATCGGGTAAAAATAATAACAACATTTATTACGCGTCGTATGAAGGTGATTCTTTAAGGTAAGGTACCCTAAGAATAGGGTACAGGTGTCGGGAATCGATATCGAAAGTGGGGAGAGGTACAAATAGAGATCCATCTAACCAGTAGATTTGGTTACAAAACGGTCAAGAGCTGTAATACTTCAAGAATTGATTAATTAGTATGTGTCTATATAAGTCATAAGTCATATAAGGCTGCAAATATTCTCCCCACAATAATTGGCAAACAGTTATGAATCGGCATGACTGGTATCAAAGCGTTGGCCTCGTATGTCGTACAGTTGTACAGACAGATGTACAAGGACTTGTATTTCCCGCCATGGTTCGAAAACTTTGAGCGGAACTACTTCTAAGCCGAGCTATGTGTACGAACATGAACAAAACAATCATGGCCGGTTCTTTTCCGCTTATTTTCGCATAGCCGTTTTGGAAAAGTTAGCTGCAGAAATTTGCAGCTGCAAAGTGGAAAAACACTTTGAATGCATTCTGCATTTGATAACTCGAAACTTTTCAGCGACACCAACATGTGGAATATGAAACTTTAGCTCTCAGGAAAAGTGTTGAAAATGGCCGGAGACGGCCGGAGATGTCTGGGGGGATGGCTGGGGCTGACTGCAATGGGAAATGTGGCGCAAATAAGGCTGCGACACTTTCTCATTTATTTTTAATGCATTTTGCCAAAATTGTTGCAGCTCCACTCCCATCCTCATCCCAGAAGAATAGAGGGGGGAATAGCGGGGTGACTGCACTTGAAAGTTTTCATCAAAGTTTCATCAAAAAACTCTCGCCATACGTGTGTGGCTTTTTGCCACAAATCTGGTACAGTTTTGGAGGCTGTTGAGTCTGGAGCACGGGACCCCGAGGGAGCCAGGTTTCTTGGCCTTGGCTTGGATGAGATGGCAGCAATTTATAATGCCTGCAGGAGAAAATGGCTGAGGGGAGGGGCGGGTCAAAATGAGTGTAATATGTGGGAGAAACAACACCAAAGAATGTACAATTTTAAGCCTTTTTTTGGGGGGGACAGGCTGTAGGCAGAAGAAAAGGCTGCACAAGCCTCATTTATTTCACTCAAAATTGATTGACGCCCTCCAACGCACTCACACACGCACACACACACACACACACACATACACGCATGAATAGATACACACACACACACTCGGAGGAGAAGAGGAGACAATGAGAGGGCAACAGATAATCAATCAGAATGCTGCTTATTGGCTTTTCAAAATGCGTCTAACAAAATAAATAAAAGTCAAAGCGACAATGTGGCATGTTATGCTATGCCCCAGTCCATCTCCCCGTCCCTGCCCCTGCCCCTGCCCCTGCCTCTGCCCTGGGCCCACATCAACCACGAATCATTCACTGGAATCCCCTCCCCAGCTGTTGTCTGGTCCAGGGCCCAGGGAGCAAGAACAACAACCAGTCAACTTCAATCCGATTGGGGGCCGATACCCACTTGGTCTGCTGGTCTCTTGGTCTCTTGGTCTCTTGGTCTGTTGGTCCACTGCCCGGCCCGTCCTAATGCCAATTTAATACTGTGTGTGGCTTATGCCTGTCTATATCTCTTGCTCCCCATCGTCGACCCCATTCTTCCCCCCGTGTGGATCCGTGCGTGCGGGTATGTGTTTGGGTTTGTGCTAAGCCCTCTCATAAGACCCAAATATCGGCAGATGGCAGATGTACTCGTATATCGCACTCGTAATCAAAGGAAATTAGGTATATCAGTTCCTTGGCTTTTGGCCGTCTTGATGTCGGCTGTTTTCAGCATTAGCTAATTTAATTTACATCCCATCGAAGAATTCAAAAGTGGCTTGAAGTCGATTCACCGACAAGGGAAAACCAAGCCACCCTTCACATTTCAACAAAGCAGTGCTGAATCATTGGCTTGTGAAGGGAGCCTTAGATTCCTGTCCATGAATCGAATATGCGATCATATGACTGAGGACCTGACCTGGTCGTTGACTGGAAGGGAGGCTCCACCTTTTCCGTTTATTCCGGGAAAAAGTTCTGTACCTGAACATTCCACAGATTCAGAGTCCTCCCCTCTGTCCCTCTGGAAACCACATCTGCTCTGCGGTCTCCTGATCGTCTGTTGATTTACAATTAATTGTCGCCATTCTTGCGTTGGCCTCACATTAAATATTTCACACGCTATGCAGAACTTAATTTGTTATAAATACAAACCGCATAACTGCGAAACACGGACCACTGGAACTAATGCCAAAACATTATAGCCAACACTTGTGCAAGCGAGTATATTTTTGTGAAAATTAAAAGCGAATCTGCCAAATAAAACTGTTCGAAATGGATCTTTGCAAAGTTTTTAAACGGAGCTTGAACGTGTTCAAAATACCATGTGGATCCGACCAAGATTCAGACGAGTTACGGGAGAGGCACCGACCAAGGGGCATGCTCCCCATTCCGGAATTGTTCATTTTTCATTTTTAATTTAAATAAATGCGGCCGGCTACTATTGCTGGTGTTGGTTCTACTGTGGGTGCCTTTATTAAGGCTCCACGTTCATTTGTCAGCGGTTTGTCTGAGCATTTTTGCGGGTAGTCGGTTGTCGGTGTCGGGTTTTATGTTTAATTGCGAAAGAAATGTGCCATTTGCCCGTCGTTTTAGGCATTCCGTTTTAGTTTATGTTTATGTTTATGGTTTGCCCATTTTGTAATTTAGTAATTTTCACCGAGGGCCAGCCAGGGCCAGCCAGGGCCGAACTAGCAAAATGGGGAATGTTTTCAAGGGCCAAAGTAGAGTGATGAGGATTGTCTGGTAGATTACGAGTAAGTCTCTTATTTTTTTCGCAATTAAGTTTTAAAAGTCTTTTCTACCAAAAAGCTACCAATCCCCCTCTGTCACCCATGCCGCTTATTGTGCTCCAGACTCGAATCAATTTTCCGCTTTTATTGTTAATGATTAATTTCGATTGGGGGAAAAGTGCAATCATGGTGGCGATAACTGCCCGTCATCCATCATTCTTAAATAGTCCAGCCATGACAATCGAGTATTCTGGCCGGGTGTCGGGCCGTGCAGTGACTATGCAGATTGCACCTCCCCTCCCTGTAACGGGTACGTGTACCACTCCAGAGCCACCCAACAACCACCTCTGTTGCCAAGTGGCAAATTATGAACTTGGGGCTTGAGGTTGGGGCTTGGGGTTTGGGCTTGGGGTTTGGGGTTTCATTTGTTCATAAATTAAGGACTCCATTCGCATGCATGGAGCTCGCGAGGGTGCGGACACCACCACCCCACCCAACCGCAGGGTTCCGACGCGGCGGCCATTAGCCTTAGCCTGGCCTGCCCCTTAACTGTAGCTGTAGCTGTAGCTGTAGCTGTCCCTATATGGCATACCGCACGCAACTCAGGAATGTCCAGCTGTCGAAATGGACACTCACGGACGGACACTCACACTGCCGGACATCTGTCACGAGCCCACAATCAAAGGTGTTCCTAATTTATGAATCAACGCAATTAGCTTTAATAACGTGCTGCTGCCGCTGCTGCTGTGCCTCGCCGCAGTCCAAAATTAGCTAAACATATGCGAATAGGGGCGTGGGAGTGGGAGTGGGAGGGGACGGTTGACTCAACATTTTGCCTTTATTCGCATTCATTAAGTTGGACCGAAATGACAAACGGTTTCGGGCAAGTGTCCAACAGTTGGAGATGATTGCCATACATTTGGAACCGCACGAAATCAAATCGAAGTGGTATCGGAATTGGGTTGCACTGAACCCCCCATACAAAAATGGTGGAGCGATGGGGAAGGGCACGGAAAATAAAGAAGAAAACAAAGGAGGAAAAAAAACATACATACATACATACATATGTACATAAATTAACAAACAAATCGGAACATACACATTTCTATGTAGAAACTAGGGATATTCCGGATCCTAATCTTATTCTCAGTGTATTCTGAGCTGCCCACTACGAGATTGTTCGCAGTGTTGGCTTCCGTTGCATTCCTTACGATTTACCGTTCGTTATTGTCCACTGCCCGTCCTATTGCTGTGCAGGTGTGAGGGAGGCAGACTACCCGTTCAGAGAGAATCAAAAGAGAGAAGAAGAAGAGAGCGCGCGCTGAGAGTGTTCCTCTGCGGCAATGTGTGTGTGCTAGAAAGAGAAGGATGAGGGATGGCTTGACAACGCTAGCTAGCTGATAGTAGTTCAGTGATTCGAGTTGTCGTACAGTTGCCTTGCGGAGTAACTCGCTGTTTGACGTGCTGCAATGGAAAAAGATCGGAATTCTAATAAAAACCAAACCAACCAAAGTGGTAGGAGTTAGACAACAATTAACAGCAATAAATCAATGGGAAACATAACCCACCTTCATACGTATGTGTGCAAAAGTGGAAGACATCTTGCGGTGAGACGACTACATAATTTGATGAGAACCCAGAAATAGCTTGGATACCCCTAACCACTTTCATACATTTCTTTGGCCCTGAAGACGCACCCCACACCGGAATGCCACTAGGGCGCTAGGGAGGAGCTACCGCCTGAGCACTTGGGTGTGAAGCTACCTTTAGCTGGCAAGTAATTGCAGTGTCTCGACCACAACCGGATTTGTTTGATTCGTATTTGGTTTGATTAAGAGGCCGGAGCGTTTTAATTAACGCAGCCATGGCAATGGCAAGTACAACAGAAACAAGAAGTTTCAGCATTTTCCGGCGACTTGTACAAGTTGCCAGGAAAGTTATTTGAGCCCGACCCCCTGCCACAGCCATGGCCACAGCTCCTCGCGACAAGTTCGTGCTGATGATGATTGTTGTTTCCAGTGTTCCAAAGATGTTGCAAGTAATTTGCAAAACTTTTGCCTGTTGCCCGGACACCGTGGCGTATGTGTAATGTGTTTAATTCAATAACTTTCTGCTCGAAATGAAAACCAAAACACAATGCCTCGAGGCTCGAGTGCTGTCTTAGGAGCAAACAATAAACATATACAAATACATTTTGCCCAGCGACTTGAATATGCAATTTCAGTCAATTTGCCCTGCCATCTATCAATTAGATTAGTGCTTCATGAAAAGTTAGGTCCGCTTTCCACGATTCAAGCATCTTGGCCAAATAGAAACGAACTCCCATCGACTGCGAGCTCCCACACAATTGTAATTTGAGTTGTTTTTACTTTCTGGGGCTCCATCTCCTACCACAGCCCCACAGTTCCACCCGTTGTCTGGGGCGATGCAAAGACCGGTGCAAACAAAAAAGCAACGGCGGTCATTAGTGGGGATTTCCATGGGGGCTCTCCGCATCTTGTCAGTCGGGACGGCGGGGACATTGTACAGTTAATGATACCTGGAACTCGACAGAAATAGAAACAGGGAATCGAGACAAATGTCCCACAGCCCCACAGTATCTATCGCCTGAAGAACATGAAGGAGAGCTTTAGACTCCCACCAGGTTCGTCGAACCGAGCAGCACTGAGTACCCACAAACGGCACTTGTGGCACACGGAGATGTGTAAACACAGAGATTGTTGTATTCAACAGTAGCACTCGAATAAGATCCGCAAGCCGGGACCTTTCAATCGAGGCTATTAGCGTTCGATTCGAGCAAGCTCTGAAGCTATTAACTAAGGGTATCGATCTAGTACGAGTATCGACTAGGGAACGAGACACTTGGAGACGTTTTTGTACAATTTGTCTTTCGGTTCAAGTTTGAAATGATTTCAGTTTATTACTCAAATTAAGGATATACCAAAAGATGTTTGGTGGTATGGATACACAAGGATATATATTGTCTGCATGGACCAGAGCTTATCAGGACCTGCGTGCGCGCCCTTAGGCGGCCAAGGTGGGGGGGCGGGGGCGAGGAGTGGTTATTCTGGGGCGTCTGGTGGTGGTCGGCAGGTTAATGCAGGGCCGCTGCTTGTCGCCCACCTGCATGTCTCCGCAGCGACGCTTCGCCGTGCGCAGCCAGTCTGAAAGGATAGTTCGTTCCTTTCGTTGTTTAATGGACTCTTAAGGATATAATAATATTGGGGGGCGTGGTGTACTCACTGTTGCGGGGCTGGCTGTGGCAGTTCTGGTTGCGGAGCTGACAGTTGTTGGCCAGGATCTTGCAGTCCCTATTGTTGCGACTCCGGACGCAGATCTCCTGCCTGGGCGGGGTCCTCCTGCAGACCACGGGGCGTGCGGGGCAGGGCGCCCAGCAGGGCCGCCTGTTGGCCTCGCCGACGGCGCGCACGGTCCTGCAGTCAATGTCGCGTGTGTGCCTGATATCGGCAGGCTTGGCCTCGCGATTCGCCTGGATCAATTCGCAGATGTTGTTGAAGCGCTGGCAGTCGCCCCGCGGTGTCCTGCCGCAGACCCTGGGGCTGGCGCGGGAGCAGACCGCAGGCGGGGAGCAGGGCCATGGACGACCGATGATCGGAGGAAGGGTGCTGATGGATCGTCTTGTGGTCGTCCTTGGTGTGACGCTAGTAAGGCCGCTAGCCAGGCAGACGAGGGCCACTCCTGTGAGGGGAGGAAAAGAGACTGTTAAATCATCCTGTGGTGGATCCTTGAGGCACTCTATCCTTACCAAAGATCAGAGTCAGTTGTTGGCTGTGCATTTTGCTTGTCTCTCGCGGATGGCTTGGCTGTGCTGAAGGAGCTGCTGGTTCTGATACTCTTTGGCCCAACCGCCCTGCCTATTTATACCAGCAGTAAGGGCAATGCCAACAATTACCTGGAAGAGAACTCCCAACAATTCTCTGCGGCACGCGGCAGCTCTTCTTTTGTTCAGCGTTCCAGCTCGTCAAGGCATTGACCCGATCGAAATGGCCAGAGAGACAGCTGTTGCATAACTGGAGCATCAGCATTCGGTCAGCGATACAGGGAAAAGTTCTGTTCCATGAGAGTCTAGAATGGTTGAAAAATGTATGATCCAGACAGCTCTTGGGAAAGAAATACTCCCGCTCTCCATTCGATTATGCTCCAGAGCTGTTTCCACTGGCACAAAAATGTAGGAGCTGCCACGAGAAACCCCCACCGAATCGTGTGATTGGGTGTCAGATTTCGCACGTTATAGGAATCTTATTTAACGCGTGCAACAACAGCCGGGGTGCAAACAACAAAACAGATGCCAGATGGCAGGTGACAGGTGGCAGGTGGCAGCAACGGGAGCAGGCGATCGATGGGGGGGCTATAAATAAGCAACTTCGCCAGCAAATAGGCATCAATCAGCATTTAGCAGTTGATTAAACAGAAGATCCGCTCATCAGTCAATCGCATCATGTCCAAGCTCAGCATTTGCCTCCTGCTCGTCGTCCTGGTGGTGGCCATTGAGGCCGATGGCGACGGTCGCCGCCCCTGCGAAGGCCGCTGCACCATCAGGGACCTGAGCAGCCCCAGGCTCCTCTGCGTACGGGATCGCCGCACCAACACCTGCACCAAGCTCCGGCCCTGCCGCCTTCGCGAGCTGAACTGCCGCCGCCGCGACTCTGGCCTGGCACCGCTCAAGGAGTCCTGCACGACCCGATGCCGCAATATCCTGGGCGGCAGCGGCGTCAGCGGCCAGTGCGCCAAGCGGCTCCGCACCCAGTCCGGCTCCACGGACTCCAAGAGGGTGCGCGATTGTCGCCAACGTCGTTGCATCGATGACAAGATCGCCGGCTGCTGGAAGGATGGTCAGGGAGCCTGCATCGTGCAGACCCGCTGCGAGGCAAGCCGCAAGAACTGCGTCAACCCGTCCAACCAATGGAGCCGCACTAGTCAGTGGCGTTGCCGTGGCAATGTCCAGGGTGGCGGAGCACGCAGGTGCCGCTCACGGCCCATCGTCATCAAGGATTAGACACTCACTCCAATCCAAAATGCAACTGGAACCGCAAGACCAACGAAAATCTCGAAAATCTCGAAAATAACTTATATTTCCCACTCCCTTCCCACTAATTGTCTTTGAATCTGAAAATACCCACAAATTTCGTCGAAAATCCATCAACTTTCCCGAACTATTCCAATTAGTTTTTGTTCGACGATGCCGAATCCTATTAGTGCAGTGATTAAAACTTTTTGAAATCTATAGGTGTCATTCGTTATTCTTAGCTATTCCAATTATAAATGCCCAAGCAGGCTCCTGTGTTGGTGCAGCTGGGCCTTTGGATGCTTAAAATTCTGTACAATACCCAAAACTGAACCCTGAATTCAATGGGGAATGTTTAATATTTGCATGCCATATCGCTGGAGGGGCCTGGTGCTGGCCTCTCTGACTAGTAAGTGCAACTACATATGTGCTAATCATAACCACCAATCTGCTGCTGTAGCTAAGACCTTTCGCCACTGCCGATGCTAAGTGGCTCCACGTCCCCATCCCCATCCTCCCACTGGATTACTCGCGACCTTTGCTCTGGCCTTTTCCAAATGCAGTTGTAAATATTTAAATGGAATTAGACATTTGCTGGATTGGCTGTGTCTGCAGTGGCCATGTGTGCCAGTGTGTGTGTGGCTGGCGTTATTTAATTTCACGCTCGGCGGGCACAACCCCCAACCCGTCGCCGCCACGGACCACCGCCTGGTGAGGGTGAGGGTGAGGGTGAGGGTGAAGGTTAGGTTGAGTGGCATGCGGCACTGCAGCATTTTGCAGTAATTCAGTTAGAGTCCAGTTAGCTGCTAATGTTTTCTAATTTGATTAAGCCCTCCACATACACGTGTACGGGCTGGCATAGCACTCTGTCTGTGGCAGCCACCGTGGCAGAATATAGCACAAAATTTGCATTTCAGCATAAAGTGGCAAGTGCAATTTTCATACTAACACCGGTGGCAGGACGAGGTGGCTCGTGCTGGAAGGGCTGGCAGGCTGGCAGGCTAATGGAACGGGTTGGGGCCGGGACAGTTGACAGCCCCAGACCGGGACTGAGGTTGCATCTCGCTGCCTGCTTCACAGCCGGCTGTCCTTCTTTATGGCCATTCCGCGGCCAGAGCAGCAGCAGGTGACACGACAACAAAGCTGCAGCAAAGCAAACTCCCACGGCAGCCAGCCGCCCCAGACACAAAGAATAACAATGTGTGGGTGTGGGTGTGGGTCTGTGCATCTGTGGATCTGTGGGCAACGCGTGGCGCTTGTACTTGAGCGAGGATAAGAGCCGGATCCGGGGCAACCACTGTGCCCTCCCCCGCCCTTGAGTGGTTAGCACAAAGCGGGACTTCTCGTGTTTCACGTAGCGTAAGCCGGCCAAATGTCGCTGCGGCACTTGCAACACAGTAGTGAGAAAAATAGGCAAAGCTGGGGCTGGGGCTGGGGCTGGGAACCGTGAAAGTGCCTGACACATTATGATGGCGATGGCGATGTGAGTCAAGTGGCAGTGTCAGGCGAGTCGCGTTTCCCATGGCTATACTCAGACGATACCCCGGTATCGGTGGGTAGCATTTAAGTTTGACTTTTTCGCACGCATAGGAGCCATGTAAACGCTTCGTTACTTGTAAATAAAATCCTTATCAGTGCCTTTAGTCACACAACATTTACTCGAAGCGCGAGTGTTGGATAAACCCAATATTTATTTTGAAAATCGATGGTATGTTCGCCATGGGATAAGAACCTGTAGAAGCTCGTAAAACTGTGCTATCCGTGGCCATTTATGGTGCACCTGTACTACGCCTTCGACACGCACTATGCGCAAATAACTCAATTAAAATGCTCTTTTCATGCCAGAGACCGACCTCCCATGACCTATAGCTGTCGGGGGAATCCCAAGCCCCATGCCTAAGGAAGGCTTTGGCATACATTTAACCCCATCGCCGGAGCAACTGCAAATTTGTTCACACAAAGCTGAAACGATGGCCAGAGGGCGCACATTACTGGGGGCCGGGGGCCGGGGGGCGTAGGGAAGACATCAGTGGAAAAGGGACACAGGAAGGACCCAGGCTAGAACTGCATACCAATGCCAGATAGCGACAGAAAGTGTCCCTCCGCATGTCTAGACGCCCCAGATGGAGGATATACGATACGATGCGATGCGATACAGTGTATCCCTCAGACATGCATGAACACACACTCGTACATGCACAATTATAAAGTGCTGCTGCGAACGGAAATTGGGGGCCCAACAAAGCAGTATCGTTGCCCAAAATGTGCCACCGAAGGAGAGGCAGGAGGCAGAGGAGAGATGGCGGCTCCGCTCCCGGATAGTGCTACAATTTAATTTCCTAGCGACAGAGACACTGCAAACGGACTGCAGGATGCTCGAAAACTACGTCCGCTGATTGCGCCACGGAAATGAAATTAGATGGGAGCGAAGAAGAAGGACCTGAGAAGTATGCCTAATCAGCAGGAGGATGCCGTTGCCGTCGCCGTCGCCGTCGCCGCTGCCCCTGCCCCTGCCGCTGTCGTTGTCCCTGCCAAGGCCACGTAATGAGTCGGTAATGAAAAGTTGTATGTGACCCGACTGGAGAAACTTGGCGCTGACAAATTGTTGTAAAATGTAATTACTTGCAAATGAGTTTTGGGGCAGCAGCCAAGATCATTAGGCAAATTAAGGACCTTCCCAATGGAGTCCCAACTATGCAATGCTGTCCCATGCATACATACATACATATATCAGGCAGTCAGAGACTGGCAACTTGCAGACACTTTTGATTCTGGCATCAGCCTGGCATTCAATCGAACTTAAACATTCCAATGCTGCACAAAAATCTGTAATAGTATATGGCGTGAATGAATCGAAGGTCGCAAGGTATTTGTATTTACGCATTGACTTAATCAGGCTCATCGAACTGGAAACTCTGGCGAAGTTGATCCGAGAGACCCTGAATAGTGAAAATCATTTGCATTAAATTCCAGTCCAGGATTAATTCAAGCGGCAATCAGCGCCCCCACAGTATCGGCCACACGTGGCACTGATGGCCCTTCGGCCATGGTTTCAGCCTCAAATGGCGGTGATCCGATCCATGGAATATACCCTAAATTACAACAGCAATTAGACCATTCAAGGGTACGCTGAGAGAGCTGTTCCCTACAATCGTGCAATCACTTGCGTTTTGTCAAGCAGTAGGGAAACTCCTTCCAGTCTGGTAACCAAATAACAGGATAGAAAGAGATAGTCTGCTAACCCTTTCAAATAGCTGCAGAACTCGCTTTGCATACAGGGTATCTGCAGTGCGATAGGCTTAGTATTCCTCTATATGTCGTAATTTTTTATTCAGGTGCCCGCCGCCTATCAAAATGTCAAATGTGGGCCGTAATACTCTCCGATAGTTCTCCCATTTGGTTCTCTTAATTGGATTTATTACGAATATTGGAGCATTCGCAGGCAACGGGAATGAAAATTGATGATGAAAAAACGTCGAGCTGTGTTGTGAAAACAAACAAAACTCATTTTCATATGCAAAGAGTGTCCCTTTCCCTTTCCATCTCCATCTCTATCTCCATCTCGATTTCCATTTCCCTGGGCGTCCGTACCCCTTCCCCGGCCCTTGGGCGTGCGTGCATCCGCATATATTTAAAACTTTTTTACACAATTCTTTGTTTATTTATTTAGTTGTGTTCGTGTTTGTCTTCTCTCTTTCTGCCTCAGAAAACCAAAACAAAGCAAAATAAAAAAAACAAAATCAAAAGACAAAAGACAAAACAAAGCAAAACAAAACGCCACGAAAACAGAAGAACAACACAATATTTTGCATAATTTTTTAATATACTTTTCGGGCTAAAAATAGCGTGTTAACAAAAAGAGACGACCTCAGAAATGCGGATCGGGATTGTTTTTATGCTTTTGAAATCGATGCTTAAATGGAAAGAGGGCAAGGCAGGGTGGGGCAAGGGAGGGGGTCTACGAAAACGAAGGAGGCCACTCCGTACACCGGGGGAAAAAAAGGAACCGAACACTTCAAGAACATGGAAGGTAGGAGAACCGAGCAGCACAGATCTCAAGTTCAGGATGTCATTGAATTTTTATGTGTAAGGATGCCTCTATGGCTCCTGTCCCTGGGATCCTTAGAAAGTAACGCATTTTCCAAGCATGTTCCGTTGTTCGAGTTTTGTTCATTGTAATACTACTACCTCTCTGGAATCTTTTACCATATATTTTCTATTACTCATCTACGGAGGCTTTCGTTTTCTTCCGTGTTCCGACTCCACCTCATTTCCCTGTCGTTTTTGGGCCAGGCTTTTTGTAAGCAAGACAAATGGTTGCCACTGCAGCAGAAAGGAACTGCAACCGGGCCAAAGACACAAATTGACATTAGCCCAGGAGCAGGAAGAACCCGTACAGCCCGAAGCGTGACTCAAAGCCAGAGCAGGGACGAGACCCGGAGCTGGAGATGGAAGCGAAGACGAAATAGGGGCAGACTAACAGATGGAGAGTGCTGGAGCTGGGGACGGGTACGGGGACGGGGCGATCCCTTAGTGGCAAGTCATAAATGTCAGGGGCTCCTTAGGCGTGGCCAGGACCCGGACCCGGACCCGGACCGATTCGGGTTCGGGTTCCCCAAGACATACGCACGGGTAAGGGTACGGCTACGGCTACGGCTACGAGTATATTCAGCTGACAAATAACTGAAAATGTGATTGATGACGGCCCTGACACGCTGACACATATAAATGCCCGCAAATGGAGCACGAGACGCTGCCGCTGACGTGTCGCACAGTCTCTCCCATATACTACTCGCAGGGCTACGGGATAGATCCGGATTCCGGAGCACATATCCTCCAGCCATCACTTTTGTTTTTGCACTGGGAGTGCGTGATTTTTGTGCCCGCATCATTACTCAACATTCTAAGTGCTTTTGGGAATAGGACTGGGGATTGGGGACTATGGACTATGGACTATGGACTACGGACTGGGACCTGCGATTCGTCCTGGGGCTGGGGCTCTCAGTTTAACCTACGATTATTGCCATTCATTGCCGAGACTAAAGTATGTCAACAATCTTCTTATCCACATCCCCGTCCACATCATCATCTCCATTCCCATTCCCATTCCCATTGCTGGTTAAACTGCTCCTTAGTGGAGTGGGGAGAATGGAGAGTGGAGAGTGGAGAGAGAGACAACTTTGTTGGATACCTTCGCTAAATGAATGCAATTTGTAGTCCAAGAACGTTGGGCCCCGGGCTTTCATTTACATTAAGTAATTACCTGGAAAGAGCGGGCGCTTTCAGTGGGGAAATGCGGCTGCCACTTTTTAACCCTGGTTGCGGCTCCGGCTCCGGCTCCGGCTCAGGCTCAGGCTCTGGCCCCATACCGCAGGCTGTTTCAACAGCTTGATGGGAGTTTGTAAAGATAATGTGAAGTGATTCAAGTGTCTATGCTTTAAAGGCAAATCTAGTTCACTTCTGAAGCTTGAAGCGGGCTCCCTCTAGAGGTCCCTCTATACAGCTCTTTTGCCATTTTGCCATCGGGTCATGGCTATAATTAGATACGTACAGATGTCGGTTGGAAGTCGAATTAGCTTGGAAGAAGTATGTAGTACGTGTGTGTATGTGTGATAGGTATTTCCCATTAAACTAAGTTGACTTATGTGTGTCATGGCATGGGCTTAAGGGGCTCTTTATCTCCCTCCCTCCTCGCGGCTCATCTTCATTCAGCTCAAGTAGTCCTCCCACCACCACCGTTTCGAAGCACTCCCAAAAAAACAACGTGTACAAATTGCCAGCAATTTTTGAAACATGACCGTACCAGCCCCCGCACCCGAGCCTCAACCCGAGCCCCACCCTCACTCACACATATCAACCCCTCTTGTAGTCCATCACCCCCTGGACCCCTCTCTCATCCATTCCGTGCCCCAGCCCTCCTACCAGACATCCCCAGAGCGATAGAAACACTTCAAAACTGATGACACTGTCAATTTAGATGGCAGCGGTCTTCTATGGCACATATGTGGCACGAGTATACTATCCCATCGTGATCACAGCGCTCCGCTTCCCACTCCCAGACAGATGATGAACCTCTCACTCTCGTAGGGCGCCTCCGCCTCCGAGCGCACCGCCCACTATGGCCCATCTACGCCCCCAAAGATGGTTGCTCTGTGATGCATTGCAATGACATTTTCATGCTTTATCTGCGGCATAAATTGATGTTTCCCCCGCCACGCCTGCTGTCGGCCAACCACCCACTTGGTGGGGTCTCCCCTACCCCATTCTTGCCATCCTCTGGCCACAGTGTTGTTGTTCGACATAAAAATGCAGTCAATTCTCTTGACAAATTTTACTTTTATTACACGCTTTGTTGATGGGACTTTGTGTACATGACATTTGCACATCATCGATGTCCGTGAATATATGTGTGTGTGTGTGTGTGTGTGTGTGAGTGTGTGAGTGAGTGTCAGTGAGTGGTGACAACATTGGGAAACAAGAGCCAAATCATGAAGACTTTCTGCATCGACATCCAAACTTTGCACATGACTTGGCCAGAGCTTGTTCATTCATTGAAATTGGTGAATTTTAGTGCTAGAAAAATGTTATTTAAGGAAACCATCACGGACTTTATGGCCATTCATGGGCTGTTGCCAAGCCCACAATGTGAGATAGCTCAAGTTACAAAATAGGGGATCGTAAAAGGATTTCCTCCTGTAAATAATTTGAATAGCTACTATAATTACAGATATCTTTGCAGATGATGCCTCTTAATTTTCAGATTAATAATTATAATAAGCTTCAACTATATACTCGTAGGAAAGCTCTCGGATTTCTATGTCATACTTTTATGCGCTGAAGATAATGATTTGAGACGAGACGTTCTGTTCGTTCGCTTTTGAATTCAATTCCATTTGCCGTGCGCTTTCCATTCGTCTCCGGCTGAAAGGCAATCGATTACGGCGTAGACGCGGCTCATTGTTGCTCGCTCGCTCGCGCCCACCCGCCCAATCGCCCAGTCGCCCAGTCGCCCAGTCGCTCAGTCGTCACCTGATTAGCATAATTTGATGTGTGAGCCAAGGACAGGAGTGCCAACAGCAGGCCCAAGGAACTGCTGGAGCGGGGGAGTGACTAGGGGGGGCCGCGTTTTCAATCTTGCCAGAAAATTGTTCGATTTTCAACACGAGAACATTTTTGAATCAGCGCCATTTCCATTGCCATTGCCATCGTCGTCGTCGTCGTCGTCGTCGTCGTCGTCGACGACATGTCATCATCAGCACAAGCGCCACGCGACAACTTCATTTTGTGGGGCCTCGGGCCTTCCTCCCGCCTCCCGCCCCACGCCTCACGCCTCCGGGAATAACGGCAAAGACAGCCCCGGGATCGACATCGACGTTGGCAAGTGACAGTTGAGAAGCCGCGCAGGAATAACTTTAAAACTGAAAAGATGTGCTATTGAACTCAGAGTTAAACAAAGACCTTCCCGGAGCAATTTCAGCAGAGATTCTCCATTGCAAGATACATATTTTAGCTTTTAAAATATTAAGTCCACAATGTAAATCTCTATCAACTCTTTTTTGGAATGCCCCCCTGCCGGGGACTCGATGCAATGTCCAATGAGTTTCTTAGCAATTGGAGGTGTCAATGTGAATGTTGATTGATGAACAGGCTCCAGCCCCACAGCCCCAATCGTGTTTTACCTAGCACCTCCAGCACCGCGACTCTGAACGACATATGGGCGCTGTCGTCTGCCCTGTCAACGCAATGCCAACGACCATCTTCCCAGTAAGAAAGCGTGACTGGATGAGGTCTGTGGATGACCCTTTAAACACACATTTAAGACATGCGAGCGCCATTAAAGCCGCTCAGGAAGTTGTCGGCGAGCAGAACCATTAAATTTGATATACGACAATAAGCGTGGATAATGCGTTAAAGGAGCTCAAGCAGAAGCCAGAAGGGGAGTCAGACACAGTCCCGCACGAAAGAAAATGAAGATGAAACCGGGCCAAGCAGCGTCGTACAGTCAAAGCCATAAATTAAGGGGCCCCACCAGCGACAGCAAACTAAATAGAATGAGCCAAGTCGGACAGTCAGACAAGATGGGCGGACCCGGTCTCAAAGTGAAATGAAGTGCAGGTAAAGTGCATTTCCAGCCAACGTGTAGGTCAGCGGTAATACCCCCTGCCGTGCACCGATAGCACAGTGGGGCAAAGCCATGTGAAACCAAGTAGATCTGCCAATGCCTGATGGTGAGAGAATCATGAGAATATACCTTGAATTGACTCCCTTCAGAATGGGTCCTTGTAGGACGAAACTCAAATCCCTCTCATTAGGAGTTGTTCTCAATCCTCTGCCGAGTAGCTCCCAAGTATCACCCAAAGAGCTTCCACTGTTCCACTGTTGCCTGATTATTCTGGTTCTTCTTGGCCTCCTCGTCCAACCCTCACTTAAGCTCCTTTCCGACTGCACTGCTTTAAGCCAGGAGCTGGAGCCAAAGCGAAAGCCAAACGGAATCGGGCAGTTCAATAATAGAAATAGCCACGGCTTAAGCCTTTAAGTTGCCAATTACAATGAAAATTGATTTTATTTCGCTCTTTCTCGCTGTTGGTATTTGGCATTTCTTTTCTCCCTCTGAATCTCTTCCACTTCTTTTTTATTTGGGCATTGTTTTGGTTCAGTCTGGCCCCCAGTCCCAGTCCTCTCTTGAGCCACTCCTGGACCTCCAACTCCCCCGTTACTGGGCTTTTATGAAAGACACAGATGGCTGGGCATCGTTCCAGGGCTCCCCCCGAGTGATGTTCTCGCTGCTGCTGATGCTTCTGCTGCTTCTACTGCTTCTGCTGCTGCTTTTGTTTCGATGTCTGCTGCTGCTGCTGTTGCTGCTGCTGGGTTGTCTGCTGGCAAAGTGCCGAATGTACATAATGCCAGTGGATTAGGGCTTAGTTTATCAGCGTTTCCACTGCCAATGTCAAGGTCAAGCTCGTAAGCGCGTATGACAACAGCATTAAGCTTTGCTCTGTTTGCGTGTCCCCGTCGGTGTCTGTATGCGTGTTCACTGTATAGTGTACACAGTACAGTGTCCGCGTCTGTGTGTGTGTGCCTGCTTTAGCATTGGAAATAAATTTGATATTAGCCACTTTAGTGGGCCGCTTGCAGTCGCCAGCTGTTGAGCTATTAACATACAATTATGCCAAAATGCCAATCAAGTGCAGACAGCACCGGACAGAGCCGAACGTGTTGCCAGCAGCCCCCGCAACGGCCCCCGGGGACTATCTGAGGACTACTACTGGCTGGCCTTGTCCTTGGCCCTGGCCATTTATCATGGTAATAGGCAAACGCGTGCTGGAATCGTTGTTTTGATTTAACGATCCCGTTTTGCTGCAATCAAAGTATCTCAGACGCACACTCAACCCCGCGTGAGGACACTGGACACTAGACTCTAGACAGTGGGCAGTGGACAGTGGACAGTGAATGGACTGCTCACTTGTCTGAGCAGCCAATAAAAAAGTAAAGATGCCCCAGACGGGAAAGAAATTGAAATGTTCTCATCGGCTAGCCGAAGCCTGCATATGCTTCAAGGATCTCCATCCTTAAGTGGGTGTTTTCCTGAGCTGGAATACTGGCTGTATACCCACGTAGCTTATTAGCAAAAGCTCGAACTTCATTGAGATTTGATCTAACTTTGCGAATCTATGGTTTATTCGCTTGTTGGAATATTACCCATAAAAGAAATCATTTTTATCCTTACCGTTACATCTTTAACCACATACAGATCTTCGGATCATTAGGGATTACCCAATTCGATGGCCAGCCACGCAGACTCTTTGGACTTTGAAAGGGTACACCCGCGTCGAGAGGCCGAAATCTTCTTATTTACTTAATGTGCAAGTGGCAATAAAACTTTCGCTTGCCGCGTGCAGGGTAGGGTCTGTGCCAGTGCCTGTGTCGGCCACAACGGCAGCGTCTGCGCCAGCGTCTGCGCCAGCGTCGCTGCAGATGCGGCAAATAAAGTGCTAAGCAGTTTTTTATGATTATGACGAAAGGCTTTTTGGGGGTAGCCGTGGCCGTAGTCGTAGCACGTGTCTGTGGGCTTGAATCTGTGCGCCAGTGTTTGTCCTCGCCTCTGAATGGCTGTTTGGGTTGCGGCTGTGGCTGCTGCTGCCGCTGCTGTTGCCGCTGCTGTTGCCGCTGCTGTTGCGGCGCCCTGAAGTATGCCACAATATGATGTGCCATGCGAGACACTTCGCCGACATTGTGTGTGGCTCAAAGCGCAGCATCGATTCATGGCTCATTCCGCGGTGACTGCACTTAATCGTAATGCCTTCTGGAGAATCCACAGCAGCAGCTTACTCGAGTTGATAGATGCAAGATAGATGCAGTTCTCACTACAGTGTGTCCCTTTGTAGCGACTTAAGGCAAAGTCCATTATAATGCAAACATTCAATGGCTTGGAAGGCGTGTGGGTGGGGGTGTGGCTGTGGCTGTGGCTATGGAGTGAGATATGGCGAAGGCCCAACATTAACTAATTGTGTGATTCGCGCTGTGGCTTTCCTGTTTGCACTCCGATGTGATGGAATTCCCTCAAAGATTGAGTTAATAGGGCTGGTGTTTTCCGAAGGAATTTGTTTAAAAGGAAAACTAATTACTTGAAAAATCTCAATTACAAATATCGAAGTCTGCTTTTTAACAGGGTTTTTCCCCTGGCGAAAGGCTTTAGCTCTTTAGCTTTTATTATCCAGAAATGTCAAGTAATTTGGAGAATTTAATCGTCCATCGACTGTAAAACGTAGCGCAAAATAAGAATAAAATCGCTCCGCAAGTGGGTAAAAACGAGCTATTAGGTAGCTCTGGGTAGGTTAGGTTTCACGCTATCCAGCATTGCATGGGGGGAGTGCAAATCCCCCCAAATTGAGAGAGTCTCCAGGACATCCCATACGCATCCAATCCGTTGGAATATCTGATTGCTTATCTGTGATGTGCTCTGGCAAATTGAAAACTCTTAATATAATTTGTAATTGGATCACAAAACATCGTTTGCCGGGTTGGTCGTGCAGAGACGGGGAGCAGGGAGCAGGGAGCAGGGGACAGGGACAGGGAGCAGGGGAAAACTGCCAGTTGGCATAACTGATAATTTGATTACTATATGCAGCAGGATGCTGCTGCAGTTTGTGCCTGGGGCAGGGGTGGGGCTTCTGTGTGGGTCTGAGTGGGAGGGCGAGGGTCGAATCATGAGCTTGGGTTTCCTCTGCTGCTTCCAACTTGTCTGCCTTGGGTGCCGTACTCGCAGATACTCGTATCTCGCTGCCAATTTTCCCCCGTCTGTGCATGTGTGCATCCATGTGATAACAGCCTTGTATGTATGCGAGTTTTGTACTTACTCTGTGACGAAAATTGTTACTCAAGTCATTTTTGCTCTTCTTATTTAGGAAATTGTGTAATTGCATTGCGAAAAGGGAGACAGATGCAGAGACAGAGAGAGAGAGAGAGAGAGAGAGAGAGAGAGAGAGAGAGAGAGAGAGTGACAGTTGCCAGCATGTTATGCGGGAGGTCTGAAGGATAGTTGGATTGATGATTCCGCCTCTTGTTGCATTATTCATTGAATTCATTAAGCAGCGGACTCCCCGCCAGCAAATCACACTCAAATCAAATTAATGACTCTGATGAAGCGCCTTTGACTGGATCTGCATTTGCGAATGCGAATCGCAACCCACTTCCCCTACCTTTTCCATTCCCATTCCCATTCGATTACCGCCAGCTCCACTTATCCATTCACATTCACATGCACTGCATATCCCCACATCCACTCCCACTTCAGCCCCCAGCCATTTTCGCAGAGAAAAGCGATCCAAGAGAACACCTGCCGAACAGACGGCAACGCCATCAAAATGGGAGCTCACTTTGCGGATTATCATTATAAATGGATGGTCATGTCGGCCCCAATAACGTTTAGTCATCAAAAAACTATCAAACTTCGCCGCCGATTCGTGACTGCGGATGGGGGGTATACGTTTTTATGGTAAAGACGTTCTGTAAGCTGCAAAATTCAAATTTGATAGCCTGACAAAGGGAACAAAGGGACCATCTTTAATGTGAAATGTGAAGTGTGAAGGAAAATCTGTGCGAGTTATTGCCAGTCGTTGGCTGCCAGATCGGATTCCGGAGAGCAGCGCACACATCTCTGCATCTCTGCATGTCGCATGGATATTACTTTTGCAATCCAATCCCAAAGCTGCCGCAGCTGGACCTGGCCGCCAAGAAGGATCCTTGCTGCAGCCAGTCAGAGCCGGAGGGTGCGACACCCTCGATCAATCGCAGCGCGTGACTTTCATTATCCCTCTTCAGCCAAACTCAAGGGGGGCGCCATCAGTCAGCCGGCTCTCCATTTAGCCTGAATAACATTTATCACCAGCACATATGACTCGTTTAATAACTGAAAATCCCCAAAACCAAAAAATCACAACGCAATCAAGGACATGCAAGCTGCATAGCAAGCAGGACAGATGTCTGCTGGGTCTCCGTTACTACATCATGCACTGAGAGAAAGCACACACTTCCACTGGAAGGCGCTTAAAATGCTTCCATCTGTCTAAGACCCCGTTTTCATTCGTTTATTAAAATCTATCATTTATTGGGAAATCGAGTTCTGATTCTTGGTGGCGTTTCCCCGAGTGCATCCCGAATAGATTCCGCATCTCACATGCAAACGTGAATTCCCCCTGGCTTTTTTGACTACGTGGCAGCGGTCTACGTGACCGTCCACTCCGCCACTCCGCCACTCCTCCTCCGACTTCCACTGTCAGATGGACTTGGCGTTGGACTTGGACGCAATCTATGCTGGCACGCTCTCAATTGAAAATATATTTTCTCGCTCGTTACCTGGCCCCTGGAGGAGCGCCCCGGGGGAGGGCATAACACTTCCTGGGCTCATGGCAGACAACTTTTCAGAGCAGGGCCAACTACAAGCTCACAGAGCACTTACATAAGTGCCAAATATCGCCTTGGAGTAACAACAGTCGTAAATCCTGGCGATGCAGCTTGCACCGGACGGCGGACGTGGCAGTTCCCAGTCAGTTCCCAGGCAGTTCATCAAAAATCACGCTGAGAAAATTGCTTGCTGCAAAATGTGCGAACGCAGCCGAATCAGCGAGGAAGAAGATACAGATTACAGAACCTGGAGGAGCAGTAGATAGAAGATAGCATGAGCGAAAGCGGAAGTACAGGAAGATGCCAGCAGTAGATACAAAAGGGAGAGGACGCTCGGAGTCAGTGGGTTGGGTGGACAGGGCCAATAAAATGCCAATTAAATTGATTTGAAACTCAACATTTTTGAAATTGATTGAGACAGGAGAGACCTATGTACCTATAGACGAGTACTGCATCGATCTATCGCGCCAATGCCATTAATGAGCTGTGCCCCCCCCTTGCAGCTCTCGACCTGGTGGGCCAGCAATTGATTGATTGATTGATTGATAGATTGATTGGCGGCGAAAGTAATCGGACAAAACGGGGAGCAATTCATTAGCATAAATAACACGAAGGCGGCGCAAGAGGAACCGAAGTTCGAATGCCCTTTCCTCAGACTTTCGATACGGGAAGACAATTATGAAACATTGCAACGAAAGGCATCTTCATATTTAAAAGATTTGAAAGTAATTTTTGTTATTCTCTGCTTTTCTCTATAAGAAATCATTTCAAAAGAGCGCAACCTCCTACTGCATGAAAATAATGACACTATGTATTTTATGTCACTATCAATGTGCTGAAGTACATTCTCGTTCATTGATGGAAGGAAGACGGATTTAACGAGAGTTATTATTCAGTTTTCATGCAATACTCGTATCCTTAAGAGATGCAAACAAGACCAGAGACAGATAGTCGTGCAAATACTCGTCGGGGATGGAAATGGAATGGCATCCTGTTGCAGTTGGTCCATTTGATTGATGACGATGGCACTTGAGTACACACGATAATCATTTATAAGGCGCATAAATGTTTGCTGCGACTTTGTTGTCATTCGTTCTTGATGGGGGTTTTCTGGGTCTGGGGTCTGGGGTCTGGGGTCTGGGGTCTGAGTTCTGGGCGGGACAGCCCTGGGCAGATGGCGGCTGTCGGCCACACCATGCGCACAATTCACAGAGGAATGAAAAAAATCACATAAAAAACAACATTAAGATGGAGCAGCCGAGGGAGAGGAAAAACTCAGATTCAAATTCACTTGGCAGATATGCTGAGGTCGTTGGAATTATGCTGAGAACTGTCTTACAGGGGTTTCTTCGAGGGCTGCTGTCTTACGGGGGTTTCTTCGGGGGCTGCTGGTCGTGTCAGCTGCAGAGTCTGGCCACTGGATCGTCCTGACTGTCAGTGCACGAAATTTGCATTCGAATGGAGTTTGGGGCGCGGTGCAGAATGGAGTGTGAAGTGCGTGTATTTGACAGATACCAAGCTGCCAGTTGCTTTGTTGTTTTATGTCTTCGATGCCCGTCTCTGGCAAAACTGACTCTCTCGTACTCTTCCTATCGCCTTGAGAAATGACTTCCACAGCTGGTCGAATAGTATAATTAATTATGTCCTCAGAGAAGGAGCCAGAGCCAGCGAAAGATCCCCAACTTTCTACTTTCTTTCGACACTATCTATCCACTAATTGGGCAAGCCAGAACCAGAGTTTATCCATTCTGCGGCAATGAGGAAGTTTGTCATCGCTTAAGCGCAGGGAAAACCCCATCATCATGGTCCTGGCCACGTCTCCTGGTTCCTGCCAAAGCAAACAAAAACACGCTGATGCAGCAGTTGCCAATTACTGCGACTGCTTTTCTGATTAGATGCACTCCCCCAGATCCCACCCACACCCCTACTGCGATGCGTGGCATGCGTGGAAAACGATAGTAGGGGCGGGGCATCACACTCAGGGTATTTCGAGTTGCATGCCAGCGAGAGCTCAGTCATGTGCATGAATCATGGACTGGAAAAAACTTCCATACATTATTCGAATTAGCAAAATCAAATTTCGGTTGTGTTTGGTTCGATTTTGAAAAAGACCCACCACTTGGCTCTCAAGATGGGATCGAAGGTTAATTGGGTCATGTTCCGAATGGTCCACGGTGATGTCCGCTTGAGGGACTGAAAGGAGAGCGCTCTCCCGGCTCTCACAATGGTACAGTCGATGTAATCAACATTGTTTCCATTCCAATTCCATTCCCTCTCCGATTCCCTCGCCCAATCCCAGTCACACGATTCCCTGGAGTGGACACCATTCGCATCAGCCCCACTGCGCATTCACGTTCTCGATTATGATTTCTTGTTTATCGCTGAGTGAATCGCGTTCCACTCCAAAAGCAATAAGAGGACTCACATCTATTTTTAGAATTCGCTTCGTTCAAACAAGCTTTTCATGGATTTCCATGCCGTTTTTTCTTTCATGTTCGTATTACCCGCGAGAGGCCGCTCTTCTCTGTGCAGTTCTCTGATAAATTGCTCAAGTGCATTTTGTTTGAGTCGGCATTAGACAATAATTCGCTTTGAGTCCGGCTCCAGCTCAATTTTCGCTGTGATTATGTTTTATGTTCACACTTTGCTTTCTGTCATTTCCTGTCTGTTGTTGTGCCTAGTTCCATTTCCGCCCAGAAGACCTCTGGTTACAGTGCAAATCTCTGGATTGGACCGGGTGTGGGTATGCCTCTCCTTCTCTAAGTATTTCTGACGTTTCTCTTCCCATTTGTCTCCTGCCATGCCGCATCTGAATTTGACGGCAAGCAATTGTCCCTGCGGCCTTGGGCGGAATGAGTGGACCACCCAGCCACCCAGCCACCCACCTCTCAACCCGTAATCTTTCCATTGAACCATCACGAACCGGGCACCCATTCCCCCCTCCCCATTCACCCATATGAATCAATTAATATAACTTGATTTTCTGTCACGTAGGAATGTGTTTCGATCTGCCCTACTTTCCTCGGGGTTATCAACGAACTGCGAGGAAGTTGAACATGTGCCAGAGACAGAAAAAGATGTACAGCTGCGGTCAAAGTAGTGGAACCCACCAGCAACTCTATAGATATATCTATATCTCTGCTGTGGTCAAACTACCCACGATATCAGAAGAATTGATTGCGGAATAAAATCATGTCTACGTATGTATCGTCGGGGAATGGAAATCTATTATGCATATGTGCTGTTTTCAGCCACAATGTACCCCATTAAATTGGTCAAGATTGAAGAAGGGTATGCACTGTTCGCTGCTTGCAACTCACATCTTCGGGGCCTGCCTCTCTGTTTGTGCTTTTGTGTGACGTGTGGCATGAATCACGCTGCAAGTGCATTTCATTTTGATTCTCTCATTTGCTTAAGCACTGTGGCCTCACATCACCAGATCCACCAACAGCGTTGCGGGGGATTACGTACTTGGTTTCTCAATCAATTAACGAACAGATACGATAACACTAAGCGATCGGACAGCGGCTCTCCCACCCACCCGCTCTCTCCCTCTTCTACTCACTCTCTCTCTACTTTAATGATAAGGTCGAACCCGCATATGAATCGAATTGGGTTGAAGAGATAGAGTTGAGTTCAGATATTATCGCTCAACAGAGCGAAACCGTCATTGCACAGTGGGACGATTATGCTTGGTGAGAGGGAGGCCTCCTCCAGTGAGTGAGTCACGCCCTTGCTGCTTACATCACCCAGAGGGAGACCAGCCAAGGAGTCGCAAAAACAGTAGCCATGCATTAAAAATTAATTAAATAATTACCCCACCCTATTATAATAAATTTCCTTTTTGATTGTAAAATGCATTGTACACAACTCTTAATACACAAACACAATGAGCGTCCGTTGATGGGGATCCAGTGGCAGAGCCACCAGTTGATTTTCGGTACCATTTCAGCTGAGATTGGCCCACTGTGCCATATGGTTTGGCTCTCAGTTGGGCTGGAGAGCGCTCTCCCGCCCGCTCAAGACCTTCATGGTGCTCTGCCTCTGGGCTCTCTCACTCAACGCTCTCCCTCTAGGCTCCCCCACTCGGGGCGCTCACTCTCTCTCGCTCTCGCTCACAATTGTAGTTTTTGTTATGGCCTTTTTTCCGACGTCGCGTCGTCCAGCACACAAAATCGTTCTGAGTGGCGTTCAGTGGCGTTCTGTGCGTGCCCGTGAGCGCGCAATGTGAAAATATTTTCGCCGGGCTGTCGTCGTTGAAACCTTATCGAGTTGCTATTTCGTTTCGTTGTCGATTTTGTGCCTTTGCTGGAATGTCCATTATGTCCGCCAGCCAGGACTACGATCGGAAGTATGTGCGCAGCATGGGGGGCATCTGCAAGATCGCCTGCATGGTAAGTTCCGTTCCACTTCCATCCAACAGATTGGCCCCACTCTAAAGCTCTCTCTCTCTGTGTCTCTCTCTCTCTCCCTCCAGCTGAGCAGCTTCATCGGCTTCCTGTTCATTCTGTGCGGCCCGGTGCGAGTGAGCAACTTTCGGGGCAGCTTCTACTTGGTCGTGGCGGCGCTGGGATTCACGGCCACTCTGGCGCTGCTGCTTGCCCGCTACCTGCGTCTGTGGCAACGTTATTTCAGTCGATGCGACTCAACGGTCTGGTCTCTCGGTGTCCACTCCACGCTGGCGGTGTCGTACTTTGTGGCCTCGGGGCTGGTGCTCTCTCTGGACATTGGGGCCTATACGGCAGCAGCGGTAAGCCCCCAGCACCCCAGTGCAAGGTGTATTTACAGTCTCTGTATGGGACTGCGGCTAGAGTGCCTCATCTGGCTCAAATACTCTTTGCCTTTGGCTTGATTTTCAAAGCCTATTCCGACGCTAAAGTCCACCTCCTTCTCTCTGTTGCAGTTCTTTGGATTGACGGCCTTCAGCATCAACGGCCTGGAGGCTTATGCCCACTATCTACGCAGCCGTCAACGGGATGTGGCCACCCAAACAGTATAGCCCCCCCGCTACCAAAAGCTTTGATCGCTCTTAGTACTTTAAGCCGCGAAAAAAAAAAATTAGAAAAAGCGCAAGGTGTGTTAGTGCAAGGTGGGGTTTTGGCAGTCTGCCTCCTCGAGACGTGCGCCACTCTCTCGTGCTGTCTGCAGGTGTGAGCACGCTCTGCGAATGCCTCACCTTATGCTCACACACTGTGAGAGCAAGAGTCAGTGCTAATTTGAGTGCCACACTGCTCTTTTGTTTGCATTCAAGTCTGTTAGTTAAGTGTACAAAAGTGAAGATACATGCTGTTGCCCGAACAGTTATTCGATTATGTTATCTAATAGTCGTTAGAATGTAGGTCAAGCATAGAAGATTAAGAAGAAAGAGGAGAAGAAAGAGAACGGAGCCAGAGTCGCAGCCAAAGTCTAACTTAAGCTTCAGATAAACGGACAAAGTGGAAAGAAAAGCAAAAGAATCAAAGAGAGGATGGAAGTACACGGTTAGAGAGCAGAGGTTAAGCGGATGATAGAGAGAGAGAGAGAGAGCAAATGCCAAAGAGATAAATCTTGTCATACCCTTGCAGAGGTTCCATTGATTTTGAAGAAATTCTTTCAATACCGGTATATTCGATATATTCTTGATCAGAATTAACAGCCAAATTGTTTCCGTCGGTTAACTGCCCCGAAGAGAGCCTTATTTTATTCTAGACGCTAAGATCGGAGCGCCCAACCATGTGTTTATCCAATATCATTCAACACTTCGCGTTGTTTTACATAATTCAACCCAATAACATACAATCTGATTAGTATTTCAAGTAGCCCCTATTGTAACCAACGAACTGAAAGGCTTCGGGCCCGAAGATTAAATTTTGTATTTATTTTTTGGCTTTGTGTCTGCATCTTGTCATCCTATACTTGTCCTCTTTCTTCTGATAACTGGTTCGCAAGGCAGAATAATATTTAATTTTTTTTTTATAATTCTAGACGTTGTTTGTAGCTAGTTCTTGTTTAAGTCAGTCACAAATACCGCTTACAGTACAAGCGAGTAGCACTACTTTTATCTCACAAAATAGCAAAGTATTTCTACCACGAAATATGTTCTTTTGTATATACTTATGTCTGACGCACCAAAACTCTTTATATTTTTATACAAATTTCACAAAACAAGCTTAAGATTTGTGAAAGAAATCCATACATATGTCTGTGAATAACTATATACAATAAACGCAATGACTTCTTCGAGTATGAATGTAATTTAAAGAATATTCCTTTTTAACGGTTCGCTAGTAGTGTAAGAACTTTATATACTTTGTGGCTTCAGACGGTAGACAGTAATGATCTAGCGACCGATTTGGCCATCTATACTATAATGACTGATTGGTGAGTAATTTACATAAACGGCATTTCCATCTCTCCCCTGCAGCGTGGGACCTATTTTATTATGGAAACTATTAATATTGTGTACATATGTATCTTATAGAAGATCAGAAGAAGCAAAGAAACCAAACAATTCTCTGTCTTTATTTATTTTCTATTTATTACTTCCTTTATTGCTAACAGTCTCAGATATATGTCTAGCCGTCATTGTACTTTAAAAGGGTATACCTACAAATAGAGAGTCCTATGATTAGCTCAACAGAATACGAGTATTGCCATCTGCCATTCACTCTCTATCACATCACACCTTGGTGGAACCTTTCTGGGGCATGCTGGGCGGGTGGGTAGTGTCCTGTCGCTGGGGCTGGCACTTCACTCGAGCGCGACTCTTATCTATTTCTGTTTTTGTTCGGTAAGCTGTTGCCATTGTTGGCTTTTAAAATCTTTCTGTGTGCTCTCGTGGCCCCGCCGACTCTCACCCAAAACCCACTCTGAAAACATAAATTCACCTTGGTGTTTTCTTTTGCAGCGGTGTTTTCTTTGTTAGTGTTATTATTATTGTTTACTCTGCGGCTGTGGCTGTGGCAGTGGTTGTGGCAGTGGTTGTGGTTGTGGTTGTGGTTGTGGCTGTGGCTGCCGGCACATTATTATTACTTTTGTTGCCAGTTTGATGAAGTTTTCGCCCCGATTCTTGTCTATTTTCGGGGCGATTTATTCATAAATTGCTGGTGCTCGCGCTGTTCGCTTTTGCTGATGGCCCTGGTGGAACATAAGCAAATTTTCGGCACTCTGCTGAGTATATTTAACAATCTAATGAAGTGCGCAATGTATTCATGAATCTGACACCCCAAGCTCATTCCAAAACTGGCAGCTTGCAAATCAAATTAGGACCAACGAATGCCAGCAACTTCGCACACGCCGGGCGGAGGCCCTGCGAATGGGGCCCACATGTCGTATGATTAATTTCAATCGATTTAACGCCAGAGTTGAGGCACGAACCCGTTTACTCATCGTACGTACTGAAACTGCATTAGGCAGCCCGGCAGTGCAGTGCAGTGCAGTGCATGGCCGTGGTCTGGCTGTAGGCCCTGTGTTGCCACGGCACTAACGGACTACTCCACATCTCGGACGCCCATCCGTCAGTCTTTGAGCTAAATGGTCATTTAATTATTTCTTTGCTGGAAGCTCTTAGCACTTCCAATACTCCGACATAATGTGCCATAATTCCATGGTACTCCTCCCCTCGGATCCCTGGCAGGGACTCCTTGGCCATGCAAGTCACGTAAAGTGAAATTAATTAGTCTTGTTTGCCGGCTAGTCGGCCTCCTCATGACGGAGTGGCAGTCCGCAGTCGACAGCTGGTAGTCGGCAGTCGGTAGTCGGTAGCCGGCTCCCGCAATGATTGAAGTGCAATCATGTGGGATAAGTAGGTATTGAATTGGCGGCAGTTCTGTGGCCTCTACTTTTGAAGCCTCTTCCTTGGAGATTCGTGCGCGCAGACTGGAGTTCCTGTTGTGGAATGATTTATGTAATTGGAAAAGGGTCTAGTCTGCCATCTACCATCATCAGCGCTTCTGAGTGTTGCTTAATATTAAGAAATGGAAACGTTTTCGATTCGTTAGCTCCCACCTGGCGGCAATTCATCTTCTGCTCAGATACCCAATGAATTCATTATCATTGGACCAAACATCTTAAAATTTAATCGACTTTCCGTTTATCTTCCCTCGATTTCGCCCATGGCTGCTTACTTTATTCGCTCAAGAGTTCGCTTAGGATTGCTTTCCACGGACATCTTTGCTTATTTATATTATTCTTATATCATTCCTATTTTGCCCCCGGCTTAATTAGCTGTCGACAGATCTGAGATACAACTTCAATGGAGACATGACAAAGCGGAAAACGAATAAAGTCCTCAAAGTCGGCGGCCATAATGGCGAAACGAGGTCAAATAGCTTTTAGCCAAAAATAATTTATAATTATGTGAGCCGCTGGCAGTGGGTGCTGCTGAAAGCTAAAATCGGAAAAGGTGGCGGCGCCTTTAATTAATGAAATCATTTTCAGATCGAACACGCATTTAATCAAAGTCAGTCCCAAAGAGAAGGGCAGCAGTGCCAAGGGTATATCGGAGCAAGCCGGTTGCCTATGCAATTTGTCTAGCCGTGCCCCCATCTCATTCCAGTCATCCTAACCCATCCCATTTCCTTCGATTTCATTCTGTTCCGGAGCAGATCCCTCGTGTTGCGGCTCCTGAAGTGACGCCCTGAAGTGTGGGTGGGGAAAACCCTGGCCACAGGAATGCAAATGCTTGGGAAACGAAGGAATCCTGGCTGTCTTTTTCTCTTCAGCATTCGGCATTTAATCTTGAGGAGCGGAGCCCGTAATTGTCGCATATCCCTTGGCCGTGCCCCTACTCTCGGATCCTCGTTCCCGGCTCCAGTCCGCCCTCGGGCCACTCTGCGCTAATTTGAAATGGAAAATTAATGGCACAAATTGCTTGCAATTTATATTTTTGCCACACAAAAGGTCCCCGCGCACTGCCCGCGACTCAGTTTTTGACGCTTTCGCTTATTATTGCTTAAATGGCCAATTGATGTTCCTAATTAGGGCAACGGCCCGAAAGCGAAGAGCAAAGAACGAATTGGGAACGAAAGAAAATCCCCGGAAAAACAATGAAGAGGAAGACCGCAGGCCCGAAGACACAGGGGAATATTTGTAAAGAGCTCTGGGAATCCTCGTAATGGCAGCTCCCCTCGAAATGGGTCTCGTTATGAATTGCTATCCCTGGCAATCATTTAAAGATACTCGTACAAGATGTTCCGCCAACAATAATGAACAACCTTAAACGGAGAAAATTTACATTGTGAATATACTCACTATAGATACAATTTCTTACCCTGATTTGAATGTGCTCTTATACTATATCAATTTGATTCTCATCAAGGTATCAATATATTCATTCCGAATCATTGATACACAGTCCAAGGATGGAAGGATGGTTCCAATCTGTTATAGTAAACACAGTAAAGTTCGGAACATTGGAAAACCTTTCTATCAATCATGTAACAAAATTGACTTCTTCATATTCATTTTTTTTCTTCATGCTTCATTTCGAGACCTGGAATGACGCTGCGAAAATATCCTAATGAAATAATTTTTTTCTTTGAAATCATTTCAGAACCAGAAACGATTTTGGAAGCTATGTATGTATGTTGGACGCTTTATAAATTTCAATTGAATAAAGGAATCTACTTGGAAAATTTTAAATTTGCGCAGTTCCTTTGAGCTTTAATAGTTTTAAATAGTTGTGCCACAAACCGAATCGTACCCGATTCCCCCCCGCCAGATGGAGTCCTGACCAAGAATTACTGAGGCAAATTCCAGACAGACCGAGACCTTTCTCAGAAGACAGAAGCGGTCCCCTTGCAAGATCCGAACCTAACCAGCCATCGTCTTCCTTCGACCTGGCCATTGAAAACAAGAACTTTGACTATGGCAGACCAGAGAAAGGCTACGCGGGCTTCAGATTAAAGATAGATATAGTTGTTGTTAGGCTTAAGATAGATACAAATGTTTTCCACTTATTTATTCATTAATACTAATCTAAGTTTTGATGAATAAAATGATGGAAAAATTATCCTTGCAAAGACTCTGGAAAATATGACTGGGTGGGGTGGTTTGAATCCATACCAAAGGATTTGTCCAATTACAGGAACATATGGAACGGCCAGATATATGACTTCAGAAAATATCCTTGATCTTTGGTGCAAGATAATGACTCCATCAGATCATGGATGTTATTCCAATCGCAGGTAGCCATCGCACGTTCCGATCGGACAAGAAATGGCGGATTTATGCCATAACAAACATATTACAACAACCACATCCGGTTATTACAACAACAACCACTTTCTATTTGGTGGCACTCGAAACCGATATTTTCAGATCTTCAGATTTTCTGGTACCAGGCCACTGTTTCTTTTTCATTTTTAAAGTTTTAACGCCCCTAAAAGTATGCAACGATTTTTAGCAGTCGCTAAAGTTGCTTGCTGTTGAATTCTCGTTTTTGACCATTTGACGTCAGATCTCTTTTGCATTATTTCGTTGGATATATTTATGGGCCGATCGGGGCGGGGCAAGTCTTTTCGTGATCTTCGCGATCGGGAGAGTCCTACAAATCGACCATAAAGAAGACAGAGATAAAGCGTACAGAAAAAAACAGTATTATAATGAAATGCAAATCCGAATCTTCGGGTGGCTATATCTCTGACATATAGGGCCAGATCGGTGAAGGACCTACTTTCCCAGGATCGCGAGGATCCAGACTGTCGATCGGCATCAAAATCTCGACTTTGAAAATGAGGCCGATTTTTTGAAAATTTAATGATGTAACCATCATGATTTTTTGCGAAAATCGTGAAAAAATGAATGTCCTTTTTTCTGAGGGCAGTCGATTGGCAGGACTCTGCCGATCACGAAACGGCATACCAAGCCCCGATCGGCTGCCGTATTGCAGAAATATAGCGTACAGAAAAACCCAGTATCTTAAAGATATGAATATCCGAGTCTTCGGAAGGCTATATCTCTGACAAATTGGGCCAGATCGGTGAAGGACAAACTCTCCCAGGACCGTGGGGATCCATACTGTCGATCGGCATCAAAATCTCGACTTCTAAAATGAGGCCGATTTTTTGAAAATTTAATGATGTAACCATCATGATTTTTTGCGAAAATCGTGAAAAAGTGAATGTCCTTTTTTCTGATGGCAGTCGATTGGCAGGACTCTGCCGATCACGAAACGGCATGCCACGCCCCGATCGGCTGCCGTATTGCAGAGATATAGCGTACAGAAAAACCCAGTATCTTAAAGATATGAATATCCGAGTCTTCGGAAGGCTATATCTCTGACAAATTGGGCCAGATCGGTGAAGGACAAACTCTCCCAGGACCGTGGGGATCCATACTGTCGATCGGCATCAAAATCTCGACTTCTAAAATGAGGCCGATTTTTTGAAAATTTAATGATGTAACCATCATGATTTTTTGCGAAAATCGTGAAAAAGTGAATGTCCTTTTTTCTGATGGCAGTCGATTGGCAGGACTCTGCCGATCACGAAACGGCATGCCACGCCCCGATCGGCTGCCGTATTGCACAGATATGGCGTACAGAAAAACCCAGTATCTTAAAGATATGAATATCCGAATCTTCGGAAGGCTATATCTCTGACAAATTGGGCCAGATCGGTGAGGGACCTACATTCCCAGGATCGCGAGGATCCATACTGTCGATCGGCATCAAAATCAGTCGATTGGCAGGACTCTGCCGATCACGAAACGGCATGCCACGCCCCGATCGGCTGCCGTATTGCAGAGATATAGCTTACAGAAAAACCCAGTATCTTAAAGATATGAATATCCGAATCTTCGGAAGGCTATATCTCTGACAAATTGGGCCAGATCGGTGAGGGACCTACATTCCCAGGATCGTGGGGATCCAGACTGTCGATCGGCATCAAAATCTCGACTTTGAAAATGAGTCCGATTTTTTGAAAATTTAATGATGTAACCATCATGATTTTTTGCGAAAATCGTGAAAAAATGAATGTCCTTTTTTCTGAGGGCAGTCGATTGGCAGGACTCTGCCGATCACGAAACGGCATACCAAGCCCCGATCGGCTGCCGTATTGCAGAAATATAGCGTACAGAAAAACCCAGTATCTTAAAGATATGAATATCCGAGTCTTCGGAAGGCTATATCTCTGACAAATTGGGCCAGATCGGTGAAGGACAAACTCTCCCAGGACCGTGGGGATCCAGACTGTCGATCGGCATCAAAATCTCGACTTTGAAAATGAGGCCGATTTTTTGAAAATTTAATGATGTAACCATCATGATTTTTTGCGAAAATCGTGAAAAAATGAATGTCCTTTTTTCTGAGGGCAGTCGATTGGCAGGACTCTGCCGATCACGAAACGGCATACCAAGCCCCGATCGGCTGCCGTATTGCAGAAATATAGCGTACAGAAAAACCCAGTATCTTAAAGATATGAATATCCGAGTCTTCGGAAGGCTATATCTCTGACAAATTGGGCCAGATCGGTGAAGGACAAACTCTCCCAGGACCGTGGGGATCCATACTGTCGATCGGCATCAAAATCTCGACTTCTAAAATGAGGCCGATTTTTTGAAAATTTAATGATGTAACCATCATGATTTTTTGCGAAAATCGTGAAAAAGTGAATGTCCTTTTTTCTGATGGCAGTCGATTGGCAGGACTCTGCCGATCACGAAACGGCATGCCACGCCCCGATCGGCTGCCGTATTGCAGAGATATAGCGTACAGAAAAACCCAGTATCTTAAAGATATGAATATCCGAGTCTTCGGAAGGCTATATCTCTGACAAATTGGGCCAGATCGGTGAAGGACAAACTCTCCCAGGACCGTGGGGATCCATACTGTCGATCGGCATCAAAATCTCGACTTCTAAAATGAGGCCGATTTTTTGAAAATTTAATGATGTAACCATCATGATTTTTTGCGAAAATCGTGAAAAAGTGAATGTCCTTTTTTCTGATGGCAGTCGATTGGCAGGACTCTGCCGATCACGAAACGGCATGCCACGCCCCGATCGGCTGCCGTATTGCACAGATATGGCGTACAGAAAAACCCAGTATCTTAAAGATATGAATATCCGAATCTTCGGAAGGCTATATCTCTGACAAATTGGGCCAGATCGGTGAGGGACCTACATTCCCAGGATCGCGAGGATCCATACTGTCGATCGGCATCAAAATCAGTCGATTGGCAGGACTCTGCCGATCACGAAACGGCATGCCACGCCCCGATCGGCTGCCGTATTGCAGAGATATAGCTTACAGAAAAACCCAGTATCTTAAAGATATGAATATCCGAATCTTCGGAAGGCTATATCTCTGACAAATTGGGCCAGATCGGTGAGGGACCTACATTCCCAGGATCGCGAGGATCCATACTGTCGATCGGCATCAAAATCAGTCGATTGGCAGGACTCTGCCGATCACGAAACGGCATGCCACGCCCCGATCGGCTGCCGTATTGCACAGATATGGCGTACAGAAAAACCCAGTATCTTAAAGATATGAATATCCGAATCTTCGGAAGGCTATATCTCTGACAAATTGGGCCAGATCGGTGAGGGACCTACATTCCCAGGATCGCGAGGATCCATACTGTCGATCGGCATCAAAATCAGTCGATTGGCAGGACTCTGCCGATCACGAAACGGCATGCCACGCCCCGATCGGCTGCCGTATTGCAGAGATATAGCTTACAGAAAAACCCAGTATCTTAAAGATATGAATATCCGAATCTTCGGAAGGCTATATCTCTGACAAATTGGGCCAGATCGGTGAGGGACCTACATTCCCAGGATCGTGGGGATCCAGACTGTCGATCGGCATCAAAATCTCGACTTTGAAAATGAGTCCGATTTTTTGAAAATTTAATGATGTAACCATCATGATTTTTTGCGAAAATCGTGAAAAAATGAATGTCCTTTTTTCTGAGGGCAGTCGATTGGCAGGACTCTGCCGATCACGAAACGGCATACCAAGCCCCGATCGGCTGCCGTATTGCAGAAATATAGCGTACAGAAAAACCCAGTATCTTAAAGATATGAATATCCGAGTCTTCGGAAGGCTATATCTCTGACAAATTGGGCCAGATCGGTGAAGGACAAACTCTCCCAGGACCGTGGGGATCCATACTGTCGATCGGCATCAAAATCTCGACTTCTAAAATGAGGCCGATTTTTTGAAAATTTAATGATGTAACCATCATGATTTTTTGCGAAAATCGTGAAAAAGTGAATGTCCTTTTTTCTGATGGCAGTCGATTGGCAGGACTCTGCCGATCACGAAACGGCATGCCACGCCCCGATCGGCTGCCGTATTGCAGAGATATAGCGTACAGAAAAACCCAGTATCTTAAAGATATGAATATCCGAGTCTTCGGAAGGCTATATCTCTGACAAATTGGGCCAGATCGGTGAAGGACAAACTCTCCCAGGACCGTGGGGATCCATACTGTCGATCGGCATCAAAATCTCGACTTCTAAAATGAGGCCGATTTTTTGAAAATTTAATGAGGTAACCATCATGATTTTTTGCGAAAATCGTGAAAAAGTGAATGTCCTTTTTTCTGATGGCAGTCGATTGGCAGGACTCTGCCGATCACGAAACGGCATGCCACGCCCCGATCGGCTGCCGTATTGCACAGATATGGCGTACAGAAAAACCCAGTATCTTAAAGATATGAATATCCGAATCTTCGGAAGGCTATATCTCTGACAAATTGGGCCAGATCGGTGAAGGACAAACTGGCCCAGGATCGCGAGGATCCATACTGTCGATCGGCATCAAAATCTCGACTTTGAAAATGAGGCCGATTTTTTGAAAATTTAATGATGGTTACATCATGATTTTTTGCGAAAATCGTGAAAAAATGAATGTCCTTTTTTCTGATGGCAGTCGATTGGCAGGACTCTGCCGATCACGAAAAGACGTGCCACGTCCCGATCGGCTGCCGCATTGCAGAGATATAGTGTACAGAAAAAACCAGTATTACAAAGAAATGCAAATCCGAATCTTCGGAAGGCTAGGGGCTCATACAATTTTTTAAAAAAACAGCGCCCTTCTTCTGCTTTCTGTTCGCCTGGTATCAGAAAATCTGAAGACCGAAAAATCTCGGATTCGAGTGCCACCAAATGGAAAGTGGTTGTTGTTGTAATAACCGGATTTGGTTGTTGTAATATGTTTGTTATGGCATAAATCCGCCATTTCTTGTCCGATCGGAACGTGCGATTGGATTGGCTACCTGCGATTGGAATAACATCCATGATGTGATGGAGTCCTTATCTTGCACCAATGACAAGGATATTTTCTCCAGTCATATATCTGGCCGTTCCATATGTTCCTGTAATTGCCAAAATATCCTATATCCTTTGGTATGGATTCAGGTGGGGGTGGGGAAAGGTTGCTTCGAGGGACTCCGTCCTGCGGGACCAATCGGACACGACTCCGTTTGTTGCAAAGCGTAAGGTACATAACTCCTCTGCGAAGGAAGATATCTTTTAAAATATGTATGTCCACAATTATATACTGATTCATTTACGCATCTCGAATGGGGGGGGTTGCCGACATTAGTTCAGGTGGGCGTCTATCACTGGTCCCTGCTGCAGTGGAAGGGACACAGCAGCGGCATCATGGCTATGGCCCGCAGCAGGACAGCCAGCGGCTGGCACAGTCCAGTCCTCCCGAGCGGCCATGGCAGTGGCTGGACCGAAAGGTCGACCAGGCCAAAGGCCACAGCCTCGCGCGACTGGAATCACGGACATCCTGGCTCCGAGTTTAGGAGCCGACGGGGAGTTTGCGATGTCAGCCGGTCAAGCGCCTGGAGTGAACAGCCGGCTTCGAGCACACACTCGCTCATATGAACCGGAAGACCAGAAGGGTGAAGCCGCGGTGTCCGCTGGCACGCAAGAGGTATTCCTGGCCTCCTGACGAGGCGACCTGCGAAAATGAAAGGATGAGTTAAATAAAGTAAATGAATAAATAATAACTTAATAACTTTTCCTGGCGGGGTAGCAGGAGGATATCGCGGCATAGCAGTTTGTAGCCTGAGAGGGTCTCGGCCAATCGAGCTGGAGGGAATAAAGGAAAACTTACCCTGTAAAAGCCGATGAGGTAAAGCGTGCTACAGGAGGGAAGACGATGCACCTGTGAGGCACGTACTTCGCTGAAGTGAATGCTTTGGAGAATCTGCGAATGGCCGAAGAAGATATACCCGTTGACATTCTTGATATTCCTGAGCCTTAAAGTTGTTTATGTACCTTCTGATAATAAGTGTTATTAACTGCCTCGTTGGCCTTAGTTCTAGCATAGTTATAGACAGTGCCATTTCCTATCAGAAACAGTTCGTTTGCTCCTGACCTGACCTCGGGTCGAGCGGTTTCTGTATCTGGTATAAAACTAACCAAATGAATTCTCCTGCAGTGCAGAATCAATTGATGTTGCAGGCACCCGGAGGCGCGGAGATAATTAAATCGAAACAACCAGTAAAATGTGGAATTTTATTATGCCCCAAACAAGTGCGCTTAAAGCACGTCCAGGTTGTGCGTGGGGTGGGGCAGTGCATATACGTAGCAGAGCAGACTTCTGTTGCATCCATAGCCCACGCGAGGACGGGCATACAGAAAAGTTTAATTCCATTTTCCCTTCGGTTTGTCCCTGGTCCATAACCAGCGGCTTTTGCGGGATTTTGACTGGCAAATACCCTGAATGGGTGGAGGTGGCGCCAGGCAAGCATCAAGGCCGACCACCTGTCATAGGCAACACAGGCTTTTATGGAGCCTATACCTAGAACAGTGAGTGAGAATAACGGTTCACCGGTTCACAAACTGAAATCGCCAGATGTTCGGTAAGCAAAGACTGTTTTCACATAATTAAATACTGTTAATATACATATTTTTCATATTGTTGGCTATTTTTTATGTATTTCTTTTGTACCTTGACTCTCAATAAATATATATTTGGTAATATATTTATTTTTCTGGCTTTGTGACTGCTTACAGGTCTTACAGGTCCAAAAAAAAACCAGGATGCCTTCATATGACTGCCGCGACAAAGACCACGTCGTTCGGAAAGACCTATTCCGGACTGAGAGTCAAGAACAGGGCCTTCCTCATGCAGGTGTGTGCCCCTTTGGAGCATCTTATCTCTGTTGATAGTATAGTAACCATAACTAGTGAACAATCTGTTCACTATGAAAGGTCACACATGACTCACTAACAGACGGCGAGGTAAGACTCGAGCAGCGCCATCTAGCCATCGTGCTTACTTTTTGCTGGTTGAAAAACTTGCTACTTGCACATGAAAGGTTCTTGTATAGACTATAAATACAAGTAAATTGCATGTAGAATACGCAGCAGAATGTAGAATTCATGTAAAGTTATTTCATTACCTATCGATAGATGCGTCGATAATTTAATTAAAATTGCATTGCCGTGTCGGAGAACTGCCACCACTAACGATCTGTTATCGCGCAGTGTATCGAAGAACATTCATCTCAATTTCGGAACAAAACACAAAAGCTGTGGAACCTAATCCTGAACCTTTCAGGACCTCTAGCTGCTGCTGAGTGCCTCCAACGGTGCCCCGTACATGTGGTTGGTGCTCCCCATCAAAGCCACTTCTCGTTGGGCCGCCAGGAAAGTCCGCCCAACAGGACCTCTCATTAAAAATAGCTGAGTTATGTTACCGAATTAAGAGCTGGGGCTCCTCGTAGCTTTTGCCCGCCCATTTAAAATAGCTGAATTATCTTACTAAATTAAGTAGTATACTAAATACAGAAAATCTGTACCTATCTTAATTATATTTCACTTTTATAGCCCCAACCACGAGGGAGAAAAAACGGATCGGCGCTGGTGTACGCATTGGTTAACTAGATAAACTGCAAGATGTCGGCCACATTTGGGGAAAGGAGCACTCCACGAAACTCGAAATACGAGTGGGGTTGAAGATTGGGCCAAATTCAACGCCAATAGCTTTCTCAGATGAAGGACTTCATTGTTATAGAACTCCCCCTGTTCTTTGGGACGCGTGCCCGTCGTTATCTGCGAAATATGGTGCTTCCATGTGTCCCTGTCGAAAGTGGTCTCGTACATTTTGGCCCATCTATTCGCCGAGTCCCTGTACATGGTGACCATGTTGTTTCGCATGTGGGCTACGTCCCACAGGACTGGGAAGTAGTTGGATACCTACTACAGGGGCCGCTAATTGGCCCTGCCCTGCGTGACGCCCACCACGTTCCGGGCTAAGCCGAAGTTGAGAATCGAAGTACGAGTAACACGAACGAGATTCAATTATTTCTGATACTAGAGCTTTTTATTTTCCATATTCTTCTTCGATTCATTTCAGCTGTTCAGTCAGCCATTGGTAACATTCGTCCAGCATCCACTTCCTCATATCTAAGAAAGCGATCATCCTTTACTTTATTTTACAGCATACTATTTATGGCATGGTATGCTGGTATGCTGGTATGCTCTCTACACCGTAGAGAGTTTTGAACCCCCTTAGATACAGTCTTCGATCAAGAGAACGGCTCCTAAGGGGTGCACGCTTTGGTGAAAATTATCACCACTCTTTTTTGTGCTCTGTATTTTCCAGCAAGGAAGCATCCTCGTACTTCTGGTGCTTATACTCAGAAGAAACAAAAGAGGAAAACCAACTTAATATTCTAGCAACATTCAATTACTTCCCTCCACGATCTCCACGCGGCAACCCAATCCAAGCCAATTCCATGGAAACTTGAAAGACGCAAGAAATGATAATGAGTAATTACGACTAAAGTGATTCATAATTCCCCAGTTTATGTTCATCAATCGCAGGTTGATGCTCTTTCCGGTCGATTTGCTACATTTTATGAGCTCCGACCATTCACACCCATTCATTTCAGACATACTGCTCGTTAGGTCTGCAATCAGCTCGTTTCGCCAGTGTTTGGATGCGATATTGATTGATTTTATGGTTTATGGGGTACTCAATGGTCCCTCAAACGGAGTGGGATGGCGAGCGGCTATCGGCTTTCGGGCCAACAAATTTGTGGAAAAACTATTGCTCATCTTATTTGAACGGATCCAGAGATTGGGAGATGGATCGGCATCGCCATCGGCATCGGCATCGGAATGACATCATCTTCCACGTCGGCATTGTGAATGAAATCAATCGCATGAATGACCTAATAAAATACAGCAATAAATTCCATGAATCAACTACAGTGGAAAATTGCAGTCTATAAAATTCCCAATGCACGGGCCCCCCGCTGCATAGCCCGCACCACATCACATGAGTGTCGCCGGGTGAAAGGGTGAGAGCACGGACTCGGACGCGGACTCGGACTCGGACTGGGGCACATGGCAACGCTGCATTTCATCAGAAACAGACGCGGTGTCGCCAGCCGCCAGCCTCCAGCGGAGGCACAATCGCCAACATCATCACCCCCAATCAAACCCTATCCGCAACCCAATCCCTATACCCATTCTCATCCCCATACTCCACACATTCTCAATTAGACGCTTAGCATCGGCAACGGCATCGGCATCGGCATCGAGTGACGTTGACGCTATGTTAATTAATCAATGGAAAATGCCGTTTCTCTCTTAATCACTCTTAAATGGTTTGACACCCACCCAACCCAACCACATAGACAAACACTCGCCCACCCAACACCCACCACCTAGCCAACAGCCAAACCATCGCTGATTGTCTGTGAGTTACGCATATTCGGAAATTGAAATTTGTTTAAATCATAAGACCCATGTGATCTTTGATCCGATCCGATCCGCAGCAAAAAAAACAGGTTCAATAATTATACTCTTCATTTTCAGACCAAGGACACAGAATGCAGAATGCTTCTGCATATTTGAAAACCACATTGCAGGAAATACTTACGTTGAACTCTCTTCATTGAATCAATCACCTCAGCCGTAGTGGATACGGTGGGTGGCCCCACCAATCCATCGATTACGCATCGGTTCCTGCGGTTTTAGTAGTTTTATTTTTGGCTTAATTCGCCAATGTTTGTTTGTTAATTGCCCGCGGCGTTGGCTTCCTCGGCAACGACGCTCTCGGCGGATAATTGGGGGGAATATAACAATTTCGGGCAGATTACTCATACGCCCGGTTGTCCACTTTGCTGTTACAAGCTTGTAAAGCGCCAGGGGCCAAACGAGTTTGGGTCTGGCTCACTACTTTTACGTACTCATACTCGTACCCTCCGACTCGATCGTTTCCTCCTGCCCATGCTTTTTTATGCGTTTTTGATGATGTGTGATATATGGACACGCAATGAAATGGCAAACGGCAGCAGAGCCACAATTATTATGCAAATGCGACGTTTTATTTTACGAGCCATAAAAAAAAGAGACATGGCAGAAACATTGTGTGTAGGCAAATAGAAATGGCAGGCAAATTAATTGAAGCTAATTACAAGACAGCATCCAGGAGGTAGAGGTGGAGGTGGAGGAGGAGGAGGGGGAGGCGGAGGCCAAGATTACGACCACTTGGACCACACGTGCTGCTGGAACTGATGACGGAGATGGAGATGGAGACGGAGATGAAGCCAAAGCTGTAGCTCGGTCTCTGGCTGGGGCTGTGGGCACCCGGAAGATGATGCGGCAGATTTGCTGCTGCCGACAGATAGTTGGCCCTGCGTTGATTAAAGCAAGTTGCAACAATAAATGCAGTTTCATTGAAGTTAATCAGCCAAGGCAGTCGCTGAACTCGCCTCCAGCCACCAGCCTCCAGTCGAACAAAAAAACTACACAAATTAAGACGAAGTGAAGGCTATCTGCGCAGCTTGAAGATACAGATACCCTTGCGGATCGATTGCTCAAAATATCGCCCAATATCATATGATTCAATTCTATATTAGGCTATAACTTTAAGGAGGAGAAGCTATATTCTCATTTTCCATACTTCAGAGTAATGCTATCTTTACAGGCAATAAATAGAAAGATCTTTCAGATATATTGAGATATGAGAAACTAATTTTTAACGAAAAATCATTATACTCTTTGAGAGGGTATTACAAATTGAATGAGGCGTGCGAATGAGATGCTTTGCGGGGCGAAGGGGGTTTGAAAGAGGGAAAGTAGGGGTACTCTTGCAGGGTCAATCTTTAGCATATCTTTTGTTCGAACTGTGAGCGGTTGTTTTTCATTTGATTGGAATTTATCGCTCGCCGCTTGCATATTTATGCTCTTGTCAAGCAAACCACATCTGCCTGGCCCCCACCGAACCACCAGCCAGCACCACCCAGCACCAGGCAGCACCACCCGAGGGAACTGCGACTGCATTAAGATGAGACAGACCGATAATGACATTTGTACCCGTCCTCCTCGCTGTGTTGTCTGCCATTTGAATTGGAATTGAAATGACTTTGCTGCAATGTCGTTGAACAGTCGAGCCCCGGATCGAGGGCCAATAAATAAAGTCACATTTGCAACTGGGCGCCGTCAAAGAGCAGAAGAAGATGATGGTGAGCAATGGGATCGATGGGGGCAAAAATCGATGGTGACAGCGAAAGAAGCTTTCCATAAATTCGCAGTAAGATCCAAACGGATCGTCTAGCTTGCAGCCTATGCCTATGAGAGGCCTTCTTCAGGTTTCCTGGAAAACCGAAACACCCAATTTGGCTGATGGCTGATGGGAAACCCATTGTTTTCCGAATGAATCAAGCTGAATAAAAATAACATAGTTAGCGAGCAGGCGAGAAAGGGAAAGCCCAGAGAAAGTCTAGAGGCTTTGAGTAGAATAGAGCCAATAGAGCCAAATCTTAGCTCAATTACAAGTGCAATGGATGGCTTAACTTTATTTTATATTCCAATAAGGCAATGCCTACTCTTTGCGTATGATTTGTAGCCGAAAAGGCGACAATTAGCAGGCTGTGGAATCGCTTAAAAGCAGACTTTTGAGCACCAAAAATGTGCTACAAAAATATTGTGTAAAATATTCAGTTCACATTTATTTTTCAGTGGGTCGAAAAGCAAATGAAAAATACACAAAATACAATTTTTTTTGTTTGACATTTTAAAATGGGTAAGTTTAAATATTCCAATGATATAAGTCCAATAATAATGTTTGCAAAAAGCTTCCCAGTTTGCTCACCTGGGAATGCCACTACCACCACAGTTAAATGATTTATAATAACGTTGGGTTTCCATAATGGAAAACCCTACCCTACACTCCTACTCATGGCCACATTTGTTTAATCGTTTCTTTAACATGGGTAAGTGAAAATATATTCCAATGAAATAAATATAATGATAATTATTGAAAAATTTCCTCAGCATCCCCTACTTATGGCGGAATTTGTTAAATCGTTTCTTAAACATGGGTAAGCGAAAATATATCCCGATGAAATAAATATAATGATAATTATAGCAAAAATTTTCTCAGCATCCCCTACTTATGGCGGAATTTGTTTAATCGTTTCTTAAACATGCGTAAGTGAAAATATATTCCAGTGAAATAAATATATGATATAATGATAATCATTGCAAAATTTCCTCAGAATACTCGCTTCCAATAGCCCGCTACCAAATGCTACACGGTATGGACACCTACTAAACTACCGCACCTATTGCGGTACCAGGTCTGGGATATTCGATGTCTTCCACAGAGACGACTACATCTTCATTTGCGGCTGGACCGCAATGATAGAGGATACAATACAACTTTTATGAAATTTTCCTGCGTTCTTGTTATTAATAAATAAAATAGCATTTACTTTGAAGTATTTCTCTATGGGTTTGAGGGATGAGATGTTCCGAAACTAAATGTCCTATGTCGATGACATATGTATGTTTCCATAGCTACTGAATCTAAGGCTATTCGTTATCCAACAGACATCGTTCTCAAGAAGCTTTCTCTGCGTTTGTGTTGTTGCTTGCGAGGGGTTCCCTCAGTGCTCGAGGGTTCATCGAAACACATAAAATTCTCACCCATCCGGTGGGACAAGCCGAAAAGGCGACAATTAGTAGGCTGTGGAATCGTTTAAAAGCAGATTTTTGAGCACCAAAAATGTGCTACAAAAATATTGTGTGAAATATTCAGTTCACATTTATTTTTCAGTGGGTCGAAAAGCAAATGAAAAATACACAAAATACAATTTTTTTGTTTGACATTTTAAAATGGGTAAGTGTAAATATTCCAATGATATAAGTCCAATAATAATGTTTGCAAAAAGCTTCCCAGTTTGCTCACCTGGGAATGCCACTACCACCACAGTTAAATGATTTATAATAACGTTGGGTTTCCATAATGGAAAACCCTACCCTACACTCCTACTCATGGCCACATTTGTTTAATCGTTTCTTAAACATGGGTAAGTGAAAATATATCCCAATGAAATAAATATGATAATTATTGCAAAAATTTCCTCAGCATCCCCTACTTATGGCGGAATTTGTTAAATCGTTTCTTAAACATGGGTAAGTGAAAATATATCCCGATGAAATAAATATAATGATAATTATTGCAAAAATTTCCTCAGCATCCCCTACTTATGGCGGAATTTGTTAAATCGTTTCTTAAACATGGGTAAGTGAAAATATATCCCGATGAAATAAATATAATGATAATTATTGCAAAAATTTCCTCAGCATCCCCTACTTATGGCGGAATTTGTTTAATCGATTCTTAAACATGCGTAAGTGAAAATATATTCCAGTGAAATAAATATATGATATAATGATAATCATTGCAAAATTTCCTCAGAATACTCGCTTCCAATAGCCCGCTACCAAATGCTACACGGTATGGACACCTACTAAACTACCGCACCTATTGCGGTACCAGGTCTGGGATATTCGATGTCTTCCACAGAGACGACTACATCTTCATTTGCGGCTGGACCGCAATGATAGAGGATACAATACAACTTTTATGAAATGTTCCTGCGTTCTTGTTATTAATAAATAAAATAGCATTTACTTTGAAGTATTTCTCTATGGGTTTGAGGGATGAGATGTTCCGAAACTAAATGTCCTATGTCGATGACATATGTATGTTTCCATAGCTACTGAATCTAAGGCTATTCGTTATCCAACAGACATCGTTCTCAAGAAGCTTTCTCTGCGTTTGTGTTGTTGTTAGCGAGGGGTTCGGTTCAGTGCTCGAGGGTTCATCGTAACTCATAGAATCCTCACCCATTCGGTGGGACATGCCTTTCTTGCACTTTTTGAACTTGTCCGATGGCATGAATGGAATTTCTTTGAGCCCCGTACAACCCATTAATGTTTTGTTGACCCCCAAAGTGGCAAAATGCATTCTAAAAATATGAAAATATGCAGAAGGAAAACGGTGCTAATGGCCTTAAGTGCACCACGATCTGTGGCCGATCGATCTTTGGCTTTCCGCACCGCCACATTTCCACTCTGCCACTTTTCCACCGGTGCAGCGCGCTCGCTGACGGCGACTGGCGGCGTACGTGCGCTCGTGCTTGGACAGAGCTGTCCCACTTGAGGCCACTGTACTTTGCTTTTTCCCATTGTGTCAATTAGAAAACTATCAGCGGCAAATCGGTGATTGGTGATCGGTGATCGTTGATCGGTGGTCCGTGGTCGGTGGGAGCCGGTGGGACGGCTGACAGCAGCATTTGGCCAAGTGCCGATTGGTCATAATTTATGCAGCGATGCAAATATTTTCACTAGGGGACGATCAATCCACTCCAAGCCGATCCGATCCGATCCGATCCATCCGTCCATCTATCTATCCATCCATCCCAGTCGGACTATCGATCACCCGGCCACAGGCGACCGAGGCGGACCAACCCCGAGAAATGTCAAATAAATAACCCAAACAGGCAATAAAAATACAAGACGGAGCGGAGCAGGAGGCCAAGGAGGAGCCCTCGAGTGGAGGTGCAAATGTGGGCACTTTAATGAAAACAATAAATCTTCATCACATCACATCTCAGCGAATCGATTCGAATCGAATTGAAACGGAGAACGGAGACGCAGAGCAATCAAGTGCCCAGAGGCGTGGGAGCGTGGGGGATTTTTGACTGACTCCATTTTCAAAATGAGAATATATGACAAGAAGCAAAGGGTAGAGGACATCACTGGTACACTCTTTGAGCGATTCTGTTTAGATCAGACTGTCTGATCGGTGGATAAATGATATGGATATATATATATATACACAGGGATTCGTACAGAAGAAGCGTGACTGAATCCGACACGACCTGAACTCCCCTCTGGTCCCTCATCCATTGCATTTTCTTTACACTACGCATCTGCAACAGTTGATTATTTATTGAGATAGAAGTGCACTTGTAAACTTACACAAAACGAAGCTCGTCAATTTATGGAGCTCTCGACACCCCGGATACCTACCCCACTCCCCCACTCCGCCGCTCCACCTTCACCGCCCCTCTGTCACCAGAGGGCAGGAAAATTGAAACGGAAGCACAAATTTTGATTAATTGAAATGGAAATACAAAACAAAAAAGAAAGAGATACAAAAAAAAAACAAAAGTAAAATCCAGAGAGCCAGAGGTGTGGGCGTTGGAGGGGCAGGCACTCACGTAATTGGTCCCAGGGTGGGTGTGTCCATCTCCGCCAGCGGAGCAGATCAGCAGAAGCTGCCAGAGGGGCAGCATTGGCGTCATCGCCCCGCCACTGACGCCAAAATAGCCGAGGGGGAGGGGGAGGGGGAGGAGGAGTAGGAGGAGGCTGTTGTCTGTGCGGCCGCTTCTGTTCGATTTTTGAGTTGTCAGCCAACGATTATGCAATTTATTTTCATAAGTACGGGGCCCCATTCCCATTCACATCCCCCATCCCCATCTCCCATCCGCATCCACCATCAATCCCCAGCGCCATCCCCAGAGCGATGAATGTGCCCGCCAAGGTCGCACAGTCGAATGCAAATCCATCGATATTCATTCCGGCATTCATCGCTGGGTCGTTTGTCAGTCGAGGGGCAGTAGAGAGTCTCTCTCTAATTGAAGAGACCTGAGTTATGTACCGACCATTATCGTCGCTTATCGATGAGATCACTTCCCTTCCCAATAGTGGCGGAGATAGCGATCTCCGCTGCGGACTTGCATCGGGGGCCTTATCGATACAAACCGATAGCCGCTAAGCGATCACACCTCACACCTCATGCAGGGTTTCGGGGTATCCAGTATCCACCACACACGTGATTTTCATGTTTTCGCTGACTTATTTATTGTTTGTTGATGGAAATGCGGGTGTGGTCACAGTCACAGTCACGGTCCCAGTCCCAGTCCCAGTCCCGCCCTAACCCCCCGGGCACGCGCCCACACATCCCAGATGGGAGGCGGTGGAGAGAGTGGGGAGGGGAACGGCGAGATGGCGACAATTGGCATTCACCGTCGCAATTAATCATCATCACCGTCCGATTGACAAACAAACCAGAAATAAATCAAAATCAAAATCAAGACCATAAACGACAAAGGCAGCAAATTGCATCGGCCGAGCCGCCATATACCCATATACCCGTACTCGTACTCGTACTCGCACTTAGAACCCATGCCACAACATCGAAACAATTCATCAAATATGCACACTGACATAAGTAAATCAATCAATGGTTATGGCTATGGCTATGGCTATGGCTATGGCTATGGTCCCCTCGGCCCTGGCTCTGGCTCTGGCTCTGGCTCCGGTCCCTGGCCGCTCTGGTATTCCACTTCCAGAGAACGTGGCTGGCCCGTCGTAATCCTGGACGGGGTGCAACGGGGCAAGCAAGTGCAAGAAGTCCTGACACCACCAGATGACGCACGTTTCACGGCACCGAGGAAAAACCCGACCCGGGTATGATTCCCGAAAAATAAGAAAAAGAGAGACCAACACAATAACCGATTGTTGTCCATTATTGTTGGAACATGATGATCTAGAAACGAGAGGTTCTCCTCGTATTATTCTCACGCATCCGCTGCGACCATATGGGTTGAATCTGGCGGAAATTCCCAGTGACAGGTAGAGCAGGTCGATGTCGATCCAGGTCCAGGTCCTGGTCCAGGTCCCGGCCTCGGATCCGAGCACGGACTCGGATTTGGCTATCGCGGCGGCTCGCAACGCCCGCCAAGAAGCCAATTTAAATAAGCAGCATAAACAAAAGCGACAACGTTTTATGACCACCTCACTCGTGGTCCTTTTTCGGTCCCTGGTTCGGGTCTATGTCCGTGGCCGTGTCCTTGCACAAGATCCCGATGTTGCGCCAAGCCAACCGCACAGGTTCGCCCGCCTGCCAGTGGCTGGGCTTTTCCCACGCCGACCGACGACTGACGACCGACATTGCCCATCGCTTATCTGCGCCCCTTTTATGAGGCTGCATCTGTTTTCGCACTTTCTGTTTCGCCTGATTCGGTTTTATGTGGTGGGAATTTCCGTATTCCCATCCTACCTGTTCGACTGTCTGTCTGTCTGTCCGTGTGTCTGTCCGTGTGTCCTGAACTCTGAACTCCCACCGAGCTTCAGAGAAGGTTTCCATATAACTGATTGAATACTTGATATAATAAGAATTCCAACGATCTGCGCGGAGATCATCTAGGTTTTTCTTGGTATGGATACAAAGCCACAAAATTCAACGGGTTCAATTCAATTCTTCCACAAGGGTTTGTTGCGGGATCAATTGGGATCTACGGTTAGAGATCATAAGAAATCAAGATCCCTTGGATTTGAATTGTATTTTGGGATGACTTCAACGCCTTTCTGTGCACAATGCACGGATCTCCTTATGATAGGAATAAACAAGGCATAAAAAAGTACATCTTATAGGTATATTACCACCGATCGATGCAATTCCATCAGCTCTCTCTATTTTGGGGATCACTTTATCCCACAACAAGGGACAATCTTTTCAAACACATGCTATTTGGCTTGGCTTTGCCTCTGATCCCCCAAACAGACGCAGATCTTGTCAAGTTTTTCGTTACCTGAACTATGGAAAATTCGATCTGGAATGCGTAGATGATTTGGCTGATCTACCGATTGATATAATCTCTTTTGTCTATAAAACAGCCCACACCAAGATTCAATCGAAATCCCCTTGTGAGAGACCGATCGGACTTTTATGATCGATACCAAGTCCATGTCCATGTCGATGTCAGTCATCCATTTGTGTTGTGTGTTGGCTTCTAATGCCTTAAACCCAAATCCATTTCAGCCTTTGACCATATAATCCAACAGCTACATCATACATATATGGCACTTGAAAGCACCCCGTCTGCATGCCAATCCCCATCCCCATCCCCATCCCCACCTCTGCGATCGCACTTGTCGCTGGCGCTGGCGCTGGCGCTGCCGATGGCGCCGGCGCCGTCAGGGTCGTCAATTTTGAGCGACATCTCGTATTGGTAGCGAAATACGAATACTCGTACGATACAGGCACACAAATGTACACATAGTATACAAAGCCCGAAAATCAAACAAGGGAATTATTTTGGTGGGGGGAGGGTCGAAACTATAGGCGCCAGACGGGCATTAAAAAAGAAACAAAACCGAAACGAAACGAAACGAAACCAAAGAAATAAGAGGAAGGAAGCCAGGGACAGAGACAGGAATTGGCAGAGGGAAGCGGGATCTGGAATGGGGATGGGAATGGGGATTGGTATGGGGAAAGGCGCATTTCCACATTTGTTTATTGTTGAGAACGATTCGGCTCCGGGTTCTTCGGGATTTAATGGTTTTTTTTTTGGCCAAAAGCAACAACAGCCACTGCCACTGTCTGGCAGCCTTAATGGCCGAGATATCCAATTAATGCGATTTACTGGATCCGTTTTTGCATTTCGCACTGACTTTACGACTGCGGATATTAATTAATTTGTCTATGCGGCTCTCCGAGATGGGAATGGGAATGGGAATGAGGATGGGAAATATCTGAGCAGAGCGATCGTGTTCTCCACCCAATCCACCGGGCAGTCCAATCCCAGTCAATGCCATTAATGTGGCCATAAACCAAATGCTTTAACGTCTATAATTTGTCTGCGCTTCGCTCCTGCCCACGCTCCCATGCGATCCCATCTCACCCACTCTGATCCACCTCCGTTCCGCTCCCCTTGCTGTTCGCCTTGCTGTTCCCCTTTCTTTTCCCCACTCGCAGCACGGCATGATTCATGAAAGTCTAAAGAGCTAACTAATAGTCGAAAATTTCATTAAATTTGCGCTTCTTTTTTTATACACACCCGTCTATTATTTATAAATGTTTGTTTCCAAATGCTGTTTATAAAGCAGAACAGAAATTTCTTCTTTGTCTTATCCGCTTAGCCGTTTTCAAGGAGAACAAGGGAGATCTGTTGGAGGGAGAGGACTACGACTAGGCGATACCCTATACCTATACCCTTCAGGCACTAGAACAGCTGGCACCCTATTAGGAAAGAGCGAGTAACGGAAAAGGCGAGCCATACCCTTCTCAAAAGAGCTTCTACGGGTCTCATGCTTGAGGCTTTGGATAAAAGGATGTACATACAATGTATTTCAGCGTTGATTGGGCGTACGAGTCGATCAACATTTTATACCCAATTGATGCTTTGATGTGGATCATTCCTCCCCAACGATATACCCCTTCTCCATTGAGAGAGAGCAACACTTGGTGGATCCCCGTTTCGGAGATGATTTTCTTCGCGCAGGCGGTTCCATGACACCCATTCTGAACCCTAATTGGTAATGGGTACTAAAAAAAGAGTTAAACACAAGCGAAATTGAAATGAATTGAAATTTCCTCCCATACCCAGACCCCGAGTGAGTGTGTGTTTGTTTATGGGTGTACGCTTACGAGTATGGATGGATGGATGGGTGGATGGGTGTGCGGGTGTCCGAGTGTGTTTGGATGTCGTTTCGCTTTCTTTGTGGGCTGATGCCTTTTGATTTCGCTAATCGTCTCTACAACAACCAACAGAGAGATGATCTAATTATTGACGCACGAATCCGCAATGGCCCCACAACAACAGCGGCCCCAGCAATCAGGGGGAAAATTGAAAACTGAAATATTGAAAAGGCTGAGTAGGACAGGCGGACAGCCAGCCCACAAAGAAAGCAATAATATTGCCCGCGAAACGAGCGAAATCAAAATCATTATCCCAGTCATTAGCTCTTTAGCGAGTTGTTGTTTGTCGCCTTGTTCTTTTTTTTATTGTTCGACGGCTATAAATCCGCTAATGTACTTATGCTCCGCACATCTGAACGGGCAGCAGCGCCAGCGGCAGCGGGGGCCACTGTGCGCGTTTTCCCAGCGCTTAAAAACGCCTCCAACTCGCGGCAACCTTCAACTGCTGAACTTGACGACCTCACACAACATAAACAGTCATCTCCAGATAGAACCACACCGCACACAGATACAGATACTCGTGCGAGTATGCCTGTTAACATATGTATCTACATATTTACGGGTATACACGCCATATGCATATACATATGTACCTAATATATTGTATCTATCGCCCGGAATTGGTTCATGGCCGAGGGTTGGCCTTGCCAGCCAGACAGACAGACAGATTCGACAGACTCGATCGATTATTTTGTGGCTCCGCCAAAGATTTGTGGTAAACAGTAAGGGGAAATAATGGGGAACAATGGGGAAGCTACAGCCATTTGAGGTTTGAAGGGGATAAGACATGAGGAAAATGCTTTCTTTCTGCTTTATCATCTTCTGAAGTACTCTTAAAAAGACTCACATCTCATCATTGCAGATTCGCAATAATACATATAGAATCAATCCCCATCCCATGATCGGCATTTATTAATTTCTCCCTCATATCCGAGATGTTTATATGTTTATTCGGCTATATAAAAGTGAGTCAAATTTTCAATAACTAGAAAACCTCTTAAATTGATTGGAACTCATTAATAGATTAATGTATCATTATTCCTAGAACGACACTCGCATCTTCAAAGGTATATTATTCCCATCGGGCTTGAGGTTCCGACCATCCACTCACAGACACGAAGATATAGTCACAATTTGGGATCGAACAGAATTAGGCATAACGGGAAATAAAGGGAAAATAAAGTCGCCATTGGGCGACGACCCAAAACCTTGAGAGGGATCAAGCAAGCGTTTTGTGGGTTTCAGGATAAATATTAAGGGTTATTAAAGACCGATGGTTATAAGCCAGTCTTAGACCACTGTCTCCTCCCAATTCACCTATATCCATCTATAAAATGGTATTTTTTAAATAATTAGAAATTAGAAACTATGGATGAATATTTGATCATTACCATTGCCATTGCCTTTCTCATTCCTGATCCCCGGTCGTGGAGTGCAGTTACATTTGCTGCCTATTTGTCTCTCCCACCTGGCTGGCTCCACCTCCATTCCCATTCCTATTCCCATTCCCAATCCCATCCCTCTCTTATCCACTCCCCCTTCTTAGCCCCACCCCCTCGTATTGGCCTTCTTTCACCTTGGCTACGTGATGCCATGGCGTGATCGTGTAACAATGCGAGTGATTAGTACGCGCCGGCGTTCAACATGCGCAATCCGCCGATGGCAGCGAACTTTACCTTTTTTTCGTACCTGGTACTCTTCCATAGAGTATATTTCGTTTGTGCAGAAGCTGAAGGATACGTTTCGGAACTTTTAAAGTGTCCAAATTGTTGGATACCTGAACTTTTGATGGGTATACTCTTACAATTTTGGAAATATGAAGACGATCGTCACAGACACAGAATGGGGAATATTATTTGTATTCAGTATTAAGGATGGTTCCCGGGTATCTGATAGTCGGCAGCTTATGTCGATTATTTCATTTCGATTCGTTGTTGTAGCTGCAGTTTTTTCAGATATTCTTTCCTTTTTTTGCAGCTTTTGCAGTGGCCTTTGTTATTGCTGTCTGACTGAATGTCTGTGGCTGGATGGTCGTTGGTCTGTTGCATTGCAGCATGCGCCGTGTACTGGAGGCAGAGTGAAATGATTTAGTGTGATTTATCTGCGAATTCCTTCTTTCAATCTCTTCTCACGCCACACCACGCCATGCCACGCCACGCCACGGCACCGCACGGCACGGCACAGCCCCGGCTCACAGGGGCCCAGCCAGGAAGGGCCTTTGGGCTCTGCTCTGCTCTGCTCTGCTCTGCTCAGCTCTGCTCTGCTCTGAAGAGGTTCAAAAGATCTGAAGCTGAGCCTGAGTCTGAAGTGGAGTCGGGGAACGGAAAGGGGAACGGGAACTGAGACAGAGGCAGAGGCAAAATGCCACGCCCCTTATGTCGACTCTTTGTTGGGGAAGGTGTTATAAAACTGATAATAAAAATTATAAGCTATGCCCCATAAATTGGCATTTAATAGTTGAAATTTACACTGAATTGACAGTGCCTCACAACAGTATGGAAATGGGAACTGGGAACCGGGAATGGGAATGGTAGAAATACTAAATTATCGTTCGTTCGTCCGTTCGGCTGTGGGGTACTCGTATGAAATATGCCTGGTCAGGTAGGTCTTGGTCTCGGTCTCGGTCTCCGTCTCCGTCTCGATCTCGATCTCAGCCATTCTCGATCCTTAATGCAGGAACCACCCGCTCCCGATGATCAGAGGAGGATCAGAGCCCAACCTCGATGCCGATGCCGAAGGCACTCGCCGCGATTTATGATGCATCATTATACGAATTTTTATTATGGTTATATTTTGATACGCACTTCAGACGAATCTCCTACATTAATATATGCACGTACAGTGCGTGTCGCAGCTGTAAGACTGGAAGAGATAATCCAGAAAATGATAAGAAATTAATGGTTGTTAATAGATAATTCTTATGGATAAAATGGAGATTCTACATAGCGGCTCCCTGGTCATCATTTTCAGGGCCAATCCATTTAATTCCAACCTTCCAAAGGGAAGCCTTAAAGTGCCACTCTGCACTGTGCTCTCTGAGTGGGGGAGATCTTATTAGCTGTTTCCGACTCTGAGGACGAGGACTCCATGCCGGTGCCTCGCTTTTGGCAATTTATGTAACCTGGCAGTGCAAGTGCCAGCCAGCCATTGCCCCCCTCACTCGTGTGGAGACTGCCAGTAACTAACTGCTGCCCCTGATCATCATAATCATCCTCATTACAACTGATAATGCCAACAACAACTTTATCTGATTCGTGTTGCAATTCCTGACCTCGTCGCTCGTCCCTCGTAGCACGTCGCTGTCTTCTCCATCTCCTACTCCTACTCCTCCCCTACTCCATCTTGGGTTCATTTTGGGTTGGCTCTCCTTCTCCGTTATCGAGACTGTTTCGTTTCGTTTCGTTTCTGTGGCTGTTTATCTTGTTTATGGCTGACCATCAAAGTCTTAACACATTTTCGGCTCTGTTTGTACTTGATTTGCTTTATTTGGGTTGGCTTGGCTTGGCTTGGCTTGGCTTGGTGTTGCTGTTGGTTTACTCTTGTTCTGGGTCTTTTCGTCGGGAGACCGTAAACGTAACCGTAACTGTTTCTGGTGGTATCTTTTTTTTGGGGGGGGGGGGGGGGGGGGGGACCGTAACTGTTTCTGGGAGCAAGTGTCAATTAGCAAGGCATCCGCTAATAGAGTACTTAGACTCAAGGGCCATCCAACGAAAATTGCAATTGGGCAAGCGCCTGGAGTTGGATCTGGACGTGGATGTGGACCTGGGTCTCCAGTTAATCGCAGTGGGGCTCAGTGACATGGCAGTCCCCTCCCAGATTCACTGTCAGACAGGCAGGCACACACGGAGTGGCGCAGAGCGGCGCAGAGTGGCGCAGAGTGGCTGTTGTTGGATGTATTAAAATTCCAACAATTAGGGAACATTTCACATGCCTTTCTAATAGCCAACAACGTGCTCGTCAGAGCCCCAGCCAGAGCCAGAGCCAGAGCAGCAGTAGCAGCAGCAGCTACAAGAGATGCAACAAGTTGATAGCCAAAGCTAGTCAAACCGCTTTGCTGGGCACTCACTATGCAATTTCATATGAGTTGTGCCGCAGAAAAGGAGCAACTTCTGCCACATCAGGAACAACAAAGGAACGGCAACAACAGCAACAGCATGTTGGCATGTCAATAATCTTGTACTAGTCAAGTTGAAGAAGTTGGAGCTGGGGCTGGAGCTGGAGCTGGGACTGGGACTAGAGCTATGGATGTTGATGTTGATGTGGATGCGGATGGAGCTGGTGCAAATGCAAAAGCAAAAGCAAAAGTGGCAACAGAAGCAGAACAAGTTGACAGTCAACGCAGATGTTGGGGTAGGGAGCGGCACAATCCGTGAGCCCTGACACTGGACAGATCTCACGGATCTGTAGGACTCATCCGACCCGGTTTCGGTCACTTGCCATCGGAGTTGAGCCTCATGCTCGGACGTGACTTTCCACTTCCGTTTCCAGAACGCAGAACGCATCGCCTTGAATCGAATCGAATCGAAAACGAAATCCGATTTGCGATAGTCCCATAAATTATTTTTGCACTCTCGCACAATCGGCTGCCAGTCAGCTGCTCCTACTTTCCCTCTCCTTGTTGTGTCACGAATTGGGCATCGGAGTCGGACCCCACCCACACACACACTGTACGCATGTACGTGCCGAGTACAGTGCGCACGCATTGCAGCGACAAAGACATGAGCAAATGGTAGATGCGTAAACTACAGCCGAGAGTTTTCCCTGGAAGGTAAACGAATCAGGAATGCGGCTTGCCTTGGCCACAGGGTGCTTAGAGCGCTGTCACAAGGTGCCCTGATCGGAAGGATGATTTATTTTTGTTTTCTTTATTCTTAATGAGGAATGGTTTAAGGTTTGCACTACATTCTTTTGGGAAGCTCTCTAGGAAGGACGATGACAATACCAGTACCTTTTAAAGTAGTATTTTGATGTCTCGCATTTCTTCGTGAAGTTCGTGCTGGCCCCCAAACGCGATCATGGATCTCATCCCTAGCACGAGACGGTCCGACAGCCGTCGCCGTCTCCGGGCTTCCATTCCGACAGCGAGACATTTTGGGACGCGGCCAGCGAAGTGACGTGAAGGTGGCAAAAGCCCGAGCACTGTGCCAACGGCCCTCGCACGTTCCACGCTCCATTGACAGAAAACAAATTTGCATTTGCCAGGAAAAAAGGCAGCGACATCAGGCCCGCATAGACTACAGATAGAGGCACATAACACCCATATAGTATACATACATATACATATGTATATATATGGTAAGTCACGGCTAAAGTTGGACCAGAGACTATTAAACAAGAAGGAAGATCGAGAGGGACTGGGTACTGGGGACTGCCGCTAGTGTGCGTAACATTTCCTGATTATTCATTCATGGAATTGTATACAGAAGTCACGATTCATGGGAAACACTTATGTTCGATTGATTGAACGTCAATTGCAGAGGCCAAGGAAGTGGAAAACAGGGGGGTAGAATATAGAATAGATAAAATAGCCCCCCCCCCCCCTCCAGAATCACGAATATCCCAAGTGATCTCAGCATTGCACTTATTTGCACTCAAATTCGACATTACATTACGTATACGGCACCGACACCGCTGACACAGTCAAACATTACGCATACGCCGCGTATGTCACCCAACACAGAACAGAGTGGGAGTGGGAGTGGGAGGGGGAAGGGGTCAGCGAAGAACTAGAATTTAGAAAACACATAAATAATTGCCCAACAATTTGCGCTGTCTGCGCACAGATTTTCACTGATTGGGCCTTCTCCCCGTGGCCAGTGCCAACAGCAGCCGTCCTTCCGCTCTCCCCTGGTCGTGTCTCGCTGTTATCTCAGCGATGTATCTGCGGTTTGGTATCTCGCAGATACCCCGAGGTGCTCCTCTGTCTGCCTGTCTGCCTCACTGCCGCACTGCCTGCCTGGCAGTGCTCGTGCTCGGGCATTGTCTTAATTATCTGCGGATTTCGTGCTCATGCCGTGACTATCTATCGCCGCCGTCGCCGACGCCGCCGTGGCTTGACTCGACTCGAGTCGACTACTCGATTTGATTTGACTTGACTCATCGCCATCATCACCTCGATTCGCATCTAGCTTTTTGGCTCTCCTCGTCCTCAGTTGGGTCCTCGTCCCTAGCATTCCTATTCCTCGTTCGCATTGCCATTCCCAGTCCCAGTCCCATCATCATCATCATCGGCACAATCAGCGTCAGCGTCGCTTCTATTTTTCTCTCGCAAGATCACGCGCCTCTACGCGATCGCTGATAAAATTCAATGTGCATGCCCTTTCAAAAGGTATTTGGGGATTTGCACTAGACACGCAGAAATATATTCAATATGTTCCTCTTTTTGGTGCAAGATCGGACTAGGACTGACTAAAGAGATCATTGCGAAATGATCGATCTGCAAGGGTATTAAAAGCTCCGTCCACCGAAGCTGACAATGGATCTGCAGTGTGTGTGGTGTTTGGTTTTTCGGGTCGGGTCTTTGGCTATAGTTATAAACATTTTCATTTGTTTAGATTGCAATAATTTATAGAATTTGCATTAGGCATCGGGGCCCTCGTGCGGTCTCTCGCTATTGCTCCCCGATTTATGGCGATCACGGGAGACGTTCACATCGATCGCTCCGCTTCGGATTCGGATTCGGATTCATATTCCGATTCCCCGCCCTGTCTCACGTGCCGGTATATTTATGATCGCGTGCTGTTTGTTTGCTCCCCCCAGCGGGCCCCTTCCCCCGTCCCACCATCCCCTCGATGTTTGTTTCCTTTTATTGGCGTGTGTTTTGCTTACGAGTACCTCGGGCATGCCTCTTGGCCAGGTCTCACCCACCCAAAGGCGATAATTGATTGGATTCCCTGCTGAAATCGCAGCTGAAATTGGCGCTAAGCGAACCCGTATCCGTATACGACTGCGAGCAGCTAAACAAATATTTATGGGGTCATTCACGTTTCTAGCGAGGCGCCCAAGAGAAAGAAGTCTGTTGCGATAATTAGTTCAACTAGCCTGGCAGAGGATATAATGCAATGATTGCTCATAAATGCTTAAAAAGAGCTCTTCAAATATCGATACCCTATCGCTATCTCAGCGTAATTCTCAATTCCAATCAAAGTTTATTTTGCAGCTCTTAGCCTAGCTTCTCCTTCTCTGGAATCACGTCGAACCCCGTCAAATTTTCCTCATTTGTTAAGCTCAAAAGTCGAGACTGGGACTGGGACTGGGACTGGGCCTGGGCCTGCCCTGGGCCTGGGACTGAGACAGCACCAACAACGACGTCGGATCGTGACAGAATATGAATTGAAAGGGAAACCAGATTGTTTGTATGCCGCAACGAGTGTGTCTGTGTACATTCCGGGCTGGGAAAATGTTCTACAACTTAAGCGGGAATTGCTATTTTTAGACCGCAGCACTTACAAAGTAACTCGAAATATATGTAAACAAAAAATACAAAATAAAGTAGCTTGGCCAACAGTTAAATGCCCCACACTCTCCTGCTCTCTCCGCCTTGATGGATCGATCATCGCTGGTTTGACTCTGACGTCAGCAATGGCTGCATCGATGGCAGAACCGATATCGAAATATGCCAAATATTTGTACGATTTCACGCACATGGAAAGCTCGAATTTCATCTATGAAACATCGAACATCGCACATCGAACACCGATCACCCAAGATGGCCCGGCCTGTCCTAGGTTAGTGCCTGCCCGGCGGCGAGTGGGTGAGGCCTCACGCCTCACTAAGCATATCAGCACATCGGATCGGATCTGGCACTGGAACTGGCACTGGGCACGGCTCTGGAGCCGATCTGGATGGGGTTCCACTGTCAAAGGTAGAAAAGAGCAACCAAAAATGGTAAGAGGCAACCTGTGGGGAGTCGAGTCTGAACATACCCTTGGAAGTTTATCAGCTAACGTATCACAAGCTCACAAGGTAAGAGGCTTTCCAAAGATAATTCCACTAGATGTGACATCAGGTGAGATAAGACCTCCGAGAGAAATAAAACCCACAGCAATGTGGCGGGATACCAGATTCCACTGGAGAGCTTACAGCAAGTGTTGTGCTTCTTCCTTCACCACATATGTACTTATTCACGCGTTTCTCGATTCAATGCTGTTGGAGGCTTTTTATGGATATATCGATATGTTTTTCTGGCAACACTGTCACCGCCGCAACAGCACAGCCTCCCTGCTTTCCGCTGACAGATCAGCTGTCCGCCGTCTATTTTGTGACACGATAGGGAGAGAGTGAGAGAGAGAAAGAGCGGTTGCGGGAGAGATCTGCTACTGTTGCTAACTGTCGCTGCCGCGGTCGCAGCCTCTGCCTCTGTCTCTGCCTCTGCCGTTGTCTAAGTCTATGCTCTAGCAGCGCGGGCCAAACTTCAGTTCGACCGAACGAACGCCGCTAGAGAGACGCGCGCGCGCTTCTCACACCCGACGCCGACGCCCGAACCGAGTCGAACCGAATCAACCCGAACCGAAACGGAACGGAAGTCGAGACCGAAACGAACCCGAACCGCAACGAAAACGAAAGGCCGAAGCGGAGCCGAAACCGCCATATTGTGTCCTGATCAGAAAATGCAATAGAACCGTAAAGAAATCGCTATCGATATCGATCGATAACGACAGAAACGCGCGCGTTCAGCGACGCAGCAGAGATCCCAAAACCGAGCGCACATTTTTAGAACATTTTCGAAAAAAACACTCTTCTCGTTTTTCCCATGTGACATAGTCGTGCCATTTGTGTATGTACCTGTATCTGTTTTTGTTTGTGTTTGTGTTTCTGTTCGTGTGTATGAGCAGTGTTTTTTCCGGCACTTACATCAACATTTATGGCTTTAATTCACTTCAAATTGCTCTTAAACGATATGTTAAGTGCCAGAAAAATATGACATACTCGTATGCCTATGATTATTAGATATGGAAATGGCAGAACATACGAGCATACGAACATACATGTGGGGTGCGGGCTTTCGCTCTTATTACTCAGCGCACACACTGCGTTTCGTAATATTGATTCCGACAAAAATTTAAACAAAGCTGAGCGATTGGGAATATCGTATAAGTAGGGCTCATTCATTAATGTATGCAATCTGGTAAATTATCAAAAAGGACAGATCTGTTTCATCATGAGAGATACAATTTCGTATCGCACTTTACTGCACCTCCCCCGTCCCCGTCCTCGCCCTCTCCCAACCCGCTTTGTTGGCACTGCCGCCACTTTCGGTTTTAATGATCGCATCGGAATGGAATGCCGCCAAGAGGCCAATTCCAGGCCAATTCCAATCCAATTCGAAACCGATCTTATCCGATCCGATCCCGTATCAGTTCAGTTCTGTTCAGTTCAGTTCGGTTCAGTTTGGAAAGAGCCCGAAGACACTTGCATGGGACACACACCCAAAACGGGACAATTACCCAGGAATGGGGCTTGATTTCTTCCCTCATTACTATGTTTAGACCCGACTCTGATGCTAAAAAGGGCGGACCACAAACAAAAAAAAAAAAACAAAAAACGAAACAAAAGCAAAAAAAAACAAAGAAAAAAAGATTGAAAAAAGAAAAATCAATCGGACGACGATCGATTCGGACCAGTTCCAGCGGGCGGTGAGGTGCTGAGGTGCTGAGGTGCTGAGGTGGTGAGGGGCCAAGGTATTGGTGGGGATAGATCGGTCTACTGTATGATGAAATTTCTGAGCGTTTGAAAAGCAACAACAGCAACCATTTACAATTCCAATCGAATGGCAATTGTTGGTGACTTGCAGCATGATTCAAATTGAGGGGAGGGCGTGGTAGGGCGTCAGGGGGTACTGGGGGTGGCAGTGGAGTAGGAGGTGGAGGTGGAGGTGGTGGCGGTGGAGTAAGTACATAAATTGTTAAAGCCGATGACGAGCCATCGGTATTTGCTATAAGCATTCTCTTGATCGATTGAAACTCGTAGACAGAAAGACAGAAAGAGAGAGAGAGAGAGAGAGAGAGAGAGGAAGAGACAAATACACACAGAGCTGACAGAGATCCGAGACAGACGAAGAGACGGAAAAAGACACTGAGAATAGTAAGAAAATGCAAGAAGGTGAGGAAGTGTATAGCAAATCATTCCAACAGAAAATATATCTCCTGATAAAACACTACAGAGACTTGACACCAAGAGAGTAAAGAAACACAGAGAGAAATGCACGGGAAGAAGAGGAAAGGAGAGTCAGAGAGATAGAGAGATCACTCCACACGTGTGGCTTAAAACAAAACAAAAAACCTCCCAAGCTGACGTCCAATCAATTGATCAAACAATCGAACTCGCTTTAAGCTGCCGGTCGGTCGGTGGGTCGATCGGTCGATCGATCGATCGATCGCTTGATCATGAAATGGAGACAACTAACAGCTAGTTGTGTAGCTATTAACTGCTTTGCGACTCTTGGCCAGTTAGTCCCCTGTCGCCGGCATTGCTACTTACTCGCACTACCGGCTCAACGGCCACTGACGCTTTTTATGGCACCAGACGACGCACACATGACGTATACGCGATATTTTTGGCCTACAGCAAAAGAGAGAGGAAACAACAGACAAACAGCAGTGAGAGACAGCGAAAGAGAGAGAGAGAGAGAGAGAGAGAGAGAGAGAGAGAGAGAGTGGTAGAGGGGTAGAGACAAAGACAGAGAGAGGAACTCTCTGTTGCTATGGAGGTTGAGAACCATTATGGGGTTACCATGTCTATAAATAATATACACTCGTGCTTATGCAGGGCTCTACAGGGAATAACAATGTGAACTTTCAATTCCAAGGCTTTCTTTCCAGAAGTATCATGGGATATTATAGGGGACAATATGTAACAGAATCCCAAATAAAGTACCGAACTGATCCAGATCCATTTCTAGCTCTAAGCCAGGCTCTCAAGTAGTCACCTTTAATCGTTCGCATACTCGTTCTATACCGTTCAATCATCTCTCTTTGTATCCTTCCACCTCTCCGTACGACCATCATCATTCATAATTGGACCTTTTGGCTTGGATGACCATCAACTCAATTGGAAATGCAATTCTAATACAACCAATGTGCTGTCTCTATGTGATGGACACTATGTTCTCTATCTATCTACATGCATATGTGTTGTATGTGTTGTGTGTGGTGTGTGTGTGTATTTTCTGTTTCACTTCGCCTCTTGGTGATATCTTTCTGTGTGCGTTTTACGTTTGCCATTGCCATTGCCTTTGCCATTTTCCGTTTTCCATTTTCCATTTGCCATTTAAATGGATGTGAGCAATTTGGTGCCGAGCTGATGTTTTTGTGATTCGCTTTGATTGGCATCTAATTTATGATTGACAGTTACAAACGTCTCGCAATGAGCCTACCGCAAAGCAGAGATGCTGGTACGGCGGAGACCAGCAGCCAGCAGCCATCAGGCATCAGGCAGACCTTATGGCTAGATATCGACTTAGCTTAGCCCGGGGCTTGTCAATCAAGCCATTAACTAAGGCCCCAAGCATCTTGATTTACGTAGTGGGACTCAGTGCTGGGTACTTCGCTGCTGCTGCTTCTGCTGCTGCTGCTGCTGAATGCGGTTTGGAAGCTCTGACACCTTGACGTTGCATTGTCAAAGAGTTTCACACTTGCTAGCACATATCCACCTACACATACAAATCCACATCCACGGACGTTACCTGGCTACTGTTCTATCGGATTACGCGGCGTATGCGCAATGCGTTTACATTATCTATCGAGTAGTGCACTCAATCGAAGCAACCCATGGCCTAACTGGTGAAGTGGGCTCTAAATAGAGCAATGACATGTACATACGGGTACGGTTACGGGTACGGAAACGGGTACGGATACTGGTACTCCAATACTATTTATGTAACCCACCAGAGTGTACGACTGAATCTGATAAGCGAGTCTATGCCATCCTCTCCCTTAACATTTGCTTGCCAATGACACTCGTTTGGGGGACAGAAGAGTAACGCATATAGCAGGGGCTGGGGGTAGGGGTGACTTCTAAAACGAGGTACTCCCAATCCTATATCATCTCAAGTCCCCCTGCCGATCTGTCCGTTCTGTCGGAGATCACAAAGGCCTTGCATATTCGTACTTTTCTCCGACATGGAAATCATATTTTCATTAACTATATGCTCGCACAGATCGTTCAAATATACATATCTACTATAGTACATACATATATACTATGTTGTGTGTGTCATGCTGCTGCTATGTTGGACGGCGTCGGCGTTGACGTCGGTGCTGGCAGTGCAGCCGCAGCCGCAGCCGCAGCTGCAGCAGCATCACCGTCAACGTCGACGGCACTCGCTAAAACTACATAAATCAAAGGAAAAGCAATTCTCTGTTTTCTGTTCGTCTAGAAAAGCGTTGCTTTTTTGGCTTTTTCCCTGCTTTCCCGCTGCTTTGCCGCTGCTTTTGTTGGTGATTGTTGATTGGTGTCGTTGGTGTTTTCTGCCTTGGCTTTTGCAATGGCATTTTGTACGCATGTTTCAGACATTTAACATTTATTTTTTTTTTTTTTTATGTAGAGACAAGCGACAGATATTGTTCATATACGAGATATACATACAATATATGTACATATGTGTATGCATACAATATTGTATTTTCTTGGTAGCACATCTGTGAATGGCGGGGGGAGTGGGCTGGGGTGGCGAGGGGAATATATATTTATTTGTTTGCGGCGGGGCCGTGAGGCCAAAACATTTATAGGAATATTTCGAATTGCAGACGACGACGATGACGACGACGTCGCTGGTGGCTGCTCTGCCAGCAGCGCATTAAATGAGGCTGAAGAAAAAAAGGAGCATTAAATAGGGAACACCTCATTCGGGGAACAGCATTGATGCAGGGTATACCCTGAAAATGATTTCTAAATATCAATTTAAGGGAATATTTTGTATTATGTTTTGATATTGGTATTTCTTCCAACAAAAACTCCACTCTGCTCTGTTCTGGACGATACTGATCGACTTCCACCTTGAATGACATATTAGCTGATACGAATATTGAGGCAGAATATACATAAAGCAGGTACAAGAAAAACTGTACCAGCAGATGGTTAAGTTTGGCAACAAAATGAAAAAAGTCTCCGAATCCATTTCCATCATCGAAAGTCTTTTGATGTCAGAAGTGCCCCAACAGAATTGCATTATTGTTGTTATATTATATATTATGTGATGCATAGAAAACCCCGTCAAAAGGGTGATCTAGATGGAAGCCAGTGAGTAGGGTATACAGAGCCCGATGGATTACTTTTGGGCCTGCTCGTAATTCCACAAACATTTGCACGAGTCGATGGGAAAATCAAATATGAAATATTCAGATGGAAATGGAAATGGAAATGGAAATGCGGCTGAAAGCCAAGGCATAATGTTGTCGCTGAGTTTGTTGTTTGTTTGCTGATGTTGTTGGGTGGCTCTCTAATGCTTTCGGTATTTCTGCACTCAGAGAAAATGCGAGCCATTGGATACAACGAAAGGTCCACGTGAATCCAAGCAGGCCATGGCAAAAGTGTCTCCTCCTTTCTCTTGGTGTATTGTGTGCTGCTCTTCTTGCTGCTGGTGGCATCTGTCTATTTTCATGCATATTATTTCATACGGGGCTTACATTTTGTTCGTATTTTATGCTTTTAATAAACCAGAAACTATTTTAATTTGTTTTATTTTTATTTCGAATGTGACAGAAATTATTGTTAACGATATCGCGCGATTGTTGTTGTCTACATATGGGATCGACTGGCGCTTCTTGTTGTTGTTGTTGTTGTTGCTGCTGCTGCCTTCGTGTTGATAATGAAATCGAAAACGAAAGCAAACAAATTAATTAACTAAACGCCCCTCCGCTCCCTGCCCCTGCCCCTGCCCCTCCGCCAAAGACCTCTCACAAAAAACCGCAAAAATTTGGTCATTTTGTTGGTTTTCTACAGGAGGGGGGGGGGGATTGAGTCCGCAGACATTCGCATTCGCATTTCCAATTCATATTTCGTATTTTTCAGCTTGTCATATTTTCTCACATTATTTATTAGCAATACTTAATATATAGTTCATTCTTTGTTGCTGTTGCTGTTGCTGTGGCTGTTGTCTGTTTGGTGCCTGTTCTGGTTTTTAATTGCGCTCACACGTGCCCCGACTCATCGCGAAGAACACGACTGTAGTATGCATACCATATATAATGATGTATGTACATATAGTGTGTATCGGCCATAAAGGGACTGACTGTCTTGTGTCTTGTGGCACTTGTGTCTCCGGCCAGCGGCCTCGAAGGCAAATACTCGTAAACTCTTTAAAATGGTCGGGAATGCCAAATACTCTTACCAATGGCCAAAACATCCACACACACACACACACACACACACAGACGATTTCCATCGTTTGATCAATCTTTGAGGGACCATGGAATGCAGTCGGTCAGTCGTTGGTTGGTTTTTTTTTTTTTTTTTTTTTTTTGGTCGGAATTCCAAGATCGATTCATGGGTCTCCTATGAATACTTCTATGAGAATTCCTGACCATCATCATCACATGCGTGTGCGGAATGCGTGTGCTCATGAGCGATGGGGATGGAGATGGTGATGATGGTGTATACTGGTAGCCGTATCCATGAGGAAAATGAGTCCCTAGTTTCTGAAATCTGATGGAATCTGACCGATTTTATTGCACTTTATTCGAATATGTCCCAGAATCTGGCGTATGGGCGCGAAAAGGATACGCGAGAGTAATGGATGGTTAAAAATGGAAATATCCACCAGATTTGTGTCCTTTTCTTGCTCCTCTGCTATAGAATGCACCCTTGATGCATGAGCACCCCTTGAAGGAAAAACCTTCTAGTGTTCAGATTTTTTCCCATTTCAACCATTTGCAATATCCTCCTTCCGTCTCATTGGACCTGAGCGTACGATTGGCGCAGACCCTGGCCCACACAAACAGTGAAAGAAAGAGAGAGGCAGAGACGAGAGACTGCGGGTAAAGGACGCCCAGGTGAGAAATTCACGCCCACGCCGCTGTCAGCAGAGAAATTTGCACAACCATCCGTGATTGGAGAGGGGTTGAAAGGGGACAGCGGCGAAGGTAGACGTTGAGGCAGCAGCAGGAGCTGCAGCAGCAACAGGGCGGGCAGAGGCAGAGGCAGAAGCAGAGGGCCAAGTGTGCCCAGCAACATTTAGCCTGGTATTGCAACATGTTGCGTGCGCCCCAAAAGTATGCGCAGCAGCGGCACGGCACGCATGCGCAGTGGGCAGCGCTGCGCTCATTCAACTTTGCATTCGACCGCACGGCGACGTCGGACCGTTCGTCATCGCCGAAGCATCTCTTCGACACGCGACTCATCCACGTAGAGAAACACACACACACACACACATACACACCGATAACGCAAAAAGTTTTAAGCCAACATTTTGTTATTTTGCGAAAACTGCAAACAATAGCAGCGACAGAGCAGCAACAGCAGCAGTATCAGCCATCAGAGTCCGACAACAGCGACGCTGACAGCAGCAGAGGAAAATTGCAAACAGCCGAAGGCAGGCGGCCCGAACGCCCGATCGGGCCCGAAACTTTGTTGCGCTCGCGCGCTCTCTGCAACATTTTTTGCCTGTTTTGGCTCTCGCGCTCTGGCCATCTATCCTGCTATCTCCCTCACACTCAGTTGAGTGCTGCCCGCTGCCTGCTGTCTGCTGCTCTGCCGGCGGCCTGCTGCTGCTCTGTCTCTGCTGCTGCTGCTGCTGCTGCTGCTGTCATCGTCGTGCGCGCTTGTTGGATTTTTAGTTTATTTATTCCAACGTCCGATACGTGTGGACATTATTTTACCAAACGTTCGCAACCGCACAACACACATACACAAGCACACAGACAGGCACACACGCGACAACAATCGTGAACAAACGCACCTCACACACATACAGACACACAGAGAGATAGATAGAGAGAGAGAGCGAGAGAGTGAGCTTGTAGCGAGCGCCGCCGCGCAGCAGCCGCCGCTCTGCCAGCAATATACACGGCAGTGCACACCGCGAGCTATCTAGTAGATAAAAAGTCGCCGACTTGCCGACAACTGAAACTGAAATAACGCCAGGCCCAAGCCAAAGCGCAAGCCAAAAGCGACGAAAAGCGATCCGCATCGTGCCAAAAACAGCACTTGGGGTAAACCACTCCAACCGCCAGCAACAGCAACAGTACCAGTAACACACAAAAGAGCTACCACCCAACCGATCCGATCCGATTTATTCGGATCTGATCCGCGCTTAGCTTTGGTACGTTCCGTTCCGTTTCGCTTACACTGTATAGAACTTGTACGTAGGGTACCCCTCAGATCTGAAATCTTCCATGGTCTGAAAAGTGAATGAAAGAGTATCTGAAGAAGTCTCGAAAGTATCTAACTTGAAACACACTGTGGAAAAAGTCTCGAATTATTGAAGACACAAAATCGAAGGAAAGAAAGAAAGAAACAACAACAAAAAAAACAACCAAAATTTATACAACAAATATAAAAAACAAAAAATCAAATAAATCCAAATCGGCGCGCGAAACTCGCATGTGTTATCTAATCGGCCAGAGAAATATATAGTAGGACAAAAACAAAAGCAAAAGCCAAACAACACAACAAAAAGCAGAAGGCAGAAAGTAAAGTAAAAGAAAAGAAGCGAAGGCAAAGAAAAAGAGAAAAGAAAATCGAGTAGAAGCGATCGATCGCGCTACGCAAAAAGTCTATATCAATACAGTTGTCGACTCACTCTCCGCGCCACACCGAACCGCAACGCAACGCACCGCACCGCACCGCACCGCACTATACCGTGCCGCAAGACGGCAACCCACACCGCAGAAAGCCCACCGCAAGGCCTCCTCCCATCGACCAATCCACCAATCTATCCCCCCCCTGAGAGCAGTACTCTCTGCTGTGTGTGTGTGCTCTGACCTTTGGTTTATTTATTTTTTTACTGTGTGTGGTTTTTATTAAAAAACGTGCTTAAATAACAACTGTATCCGAAAGAATACATACTAAGTAATACAAATACAAAACGATACACTATCCGCGAATAATCAACGAACGAATCCCAGCAAACGACAGACGACAGGAGAAATGGCCAACAAGCAGAGGCCAAGTGTTAGTGGCAGTGGCAGCATCAGTGGAGGCGTGGCCTGGGCCACAGCGACGGGCACAGTGCCGAATCTGGAAAGCAGCAACAGCCGGAAAAGCTGCACAGACTCCACCTCCACCTCCGCCTCCGCCTCCACATCCACCTCTCGCAACAGCAGCAACTCCAGCACCAGCACCAGCACCAGCAGCAGCACTACATCCGCATCTGCATCTGCATCCGCATCACAGAGCTGGCCCATGGGCCGGCTGAGCCATCAGTTGCGCCACCTGCTCATCGTGGGACTGTTGCTGTGCCTAACCGGCGGCCTGGTGGAGGGGCGACGTCATGCCCCGCTCATGTTCGAGGAGTCCGACACGGGCAGGCGATCCAATCGACCAGCGGGTAAGTCCACAGATCTATTTATTTATCCATGTACACATGAACATTGTAGAATCCCATCCCATCCCATCACCTTCCCCCGTTCGCCCTCCCCTCCCCCGCACCATACATATCACATTCCCACAACAGTCGTTGCATAAGTCTCTGCCTCCGCGTGCAGCCGCATTGCGCATACGCCGTGTCGCAAGCGGAAAGCGGGAAAGCGGGGCAGAGCCCGCGGTGTCAGGTAGAATTAGGTGTCTACGCCTAGGCGGGACCTGCTCGCACCCTAATCCCACCCTATGACCTGCCTCTTCCCTGCCATAGAGAGAGATTCCCTTTTTTTTATTATTATTTTATTTTATTGTTTTGTGTGTGTTTTCTGCTTGTCTGCTAATCCGGAAAACGGGAATTCCCTTCCGCTCGATGCTCGATGCTTGTTGCGCTGCCTGCGCAGACGCATAGGCGTCGGCGTTGGCGTCGGCGTCGCTATCGTGGTCGTTGTTTTTGCCGAACCGTAAGCTGCTTACAACACCGGCAACAAACCGTAGCAAGAGTCCAGGCAGCATAGGCACAGGCACAGATATCTGTGGCAGGCAGGCACCCAGGCCGTCAGGCAGCCAGGGACCCAATTGCAATTTGTTGCAACTCACACGCTTGATTAGCTGCATTTCCTGTTTGGAAGGCCCCGCATACTATACCTATACCTATACTACATATGTGTACATATATACATATCTCACTATTATATTCCCCAGTTACCATTTTACCATTTTCCGCCTGCTTGCCTCACTTTTATCTGGCCCTGTCTTTGCCCCTGCCTCTTCCTGAACCCCGTACACACATCTCGCTCTCTCTCTCTCTCTCTCCTCTCTCTGGTTGTTGGGCTCTGTGGTGCCTTTGTTGTTGCATTTTCAATTAAAAACAGATTGCGGTTTACGTTGCAACGACTTTGAAACGTTTCTCGTCTTACACACAGAAACTGCTGCTGCTGCTCCCTGCTGCTCCCTGCTGATCCCCCCCATCTGATGATTATAATGATGATGTACAGGTTCTGTTAGGCCATGCGCAAGTTCAACTTGGGCTTAGACCTATATACATACGAGTATAGTAAATCAAAATCCTTTCCCTTTCCCTTTCCCTTGGATTGCATCCTTTTGCCATCCTCTGCATGGCCATCGCCAGAACAGATTGCGGCCTGTAATTGGCTCGGGCCATGATCGGTAACCGGTAAATGGGCTAGCAGCTCTCATACAAGCTCATTGATGGCCCAGTCGGCGCAGTCATGGCACACTTTGGCGCCCACTCACATACTCGTATTGTACTGTGTCCGTATAGCCAGCCGTATGGGCCGTATGGGCCGTATGTAGGGGCCGGCTACAACCTATCTACCTACCCGAATCGGGCACCCACTTCTCGGGTTGTTTTTTCTGTTTATACAAAGTCTTAGCATAATTTAGTCGTTATATGGTTCCCCCACCGCACCGCACTTCTACCACTCCACCACTCTTCCCCTCTCTAGCAGACAGACACACTTCTGCGGTGGTTTGCGTTTTTTGTCTCTTCTTTTTGATGATTTTTTTTTGTTAATGAATGAAAAGCCAACGTAGCAGCAACGGCAGCAACGGCAGCAACAGCAGCCACAACAACCGTTCTCTTTGGCCACTTTGAGGGGTGGGCCAGAGGGGAGGAGTAGAGTCCCCAATCAAACGCCACAGACCACGCAGACCCAGAGACCAGGCCAGAGGCAAAGACGACGACTGGACGATCAAAACTAGCAACCAATTCGTTTTGTTCATTTCGCATTTAATTTAACTGATTAACAAGCAGGCCAATAGACCCCCCCCCCCCCCACACACACCACTTCCCCCACCCCTCTTACCATCTCTCAATCTCCGACAACCTACGTTGCCGCCATTCGTCAGCATAATTCATTTATTCAACTGTCTGCCGCCCAGTTAGGTGTTAAAAAGTTGTTAACTTATTTTTAATGAATGCGTGTAAAAAGACAACGACAAACAGCAGACACACAGCGCACAGCACACAGATACACATCCATACATCCATACATCCATACAGATGGAGAAACAAGCGGCGGCAGGCAGTGGGGCAGAGAGACCCAGAGAGCGGACGACCCATTCAATGAGCCGGCGGCAATTTCGTTTCGTTTCGTTTTTGTTTTTTGTTTCTTTTTTTTTTGGATCTCTGGGATCTCGCGGCAAACATATCATGATCTTTGGGGCCCGAAAACGAAAAGCGAAAAACGAGACAAACGAAGAAGATGGAAAACAAAGTAGGAGACGGGAGGGGTGGGGGGAGAACACGTTAAGTCGGTGAGAGAGTCAGACAGACAGAAAGACATTTGCTGTGGGGCCGTCGCGACAGCCTCCCAAAATGAGCCACCAACCGCCGCAGCAGCAGCAGCAGCAGCAGCAGCAGCAGCCACAGTCGCAGCCGCAGCCACAAACCGACGTCGGTTGTCAGTTGCATGTCAGCCAAGAAGTCGAAAGGGGGGTAGGGGGCAGGTGGACGGGGCAGACCAGAGCTATATAATACGAAATGCAACCAATTTGTTGCATTTGCCACACGAGACGAGGAGGAGACGAGGCGTCGCCATCCTCCAGCCTCCAGAGCCTCCTCCGAGAGCTGCGCACAGTACCAGGCCCCAGGCCCCAGTCCCCAGTCCCCAGTCCCCGCCGCACAGCGTGTGGGCAGAGGAAGCACTTAATGCCCACAAGGTGTCAAATTGCAGAAAACTCCGCTTCGCCCACCCCACAACCGAAACTGAGACAACATTTTCTCTGTCTCTCAGTCTCTGTGTCTGCATCCGTGTGTGTGAGTGTGTGTGTGTGTGTGTGTGTGTAAATTAATTTGGCCAAGAGCGTAGGCAAAATAAATGCGATACGATACGATCCCATTGACTCGAACTCCAATCGTTATCCGTAGGCTGTGTGTTCCCGCCGTTTCCGTTCGAATGAATGGGAAAACGGAAACGAGAGAGTGAGTGCTTTTGGGCCAGCTCTCGCCACAGCTGATAGTTGACAGCTAATAGCAGATCTCCCTCTCTCTCTCACTGTCTTTCGATGGATCCACCGATGATGGCGCCATCCATTGGCCAGCTCTCTCTCCTGGTTCTGGCCCGGTCCTGTCCTGGTCGTGTCCCGTGCTCTGTGGCATTCGCCATGCCTTTCATTAGCACATGCCGCATTCCTGCCATGCATTAATTATCAGGCCGCAATCAGCGCCCTCTGCCACCGCTTCTTGCCACAAATGAGCGATGCATTTGTACGCATCATCTAAATTGTAGATCGCTGATAGCCGGGGCGGCCTGTGCCTGGCTATGGCGGCAAAAGATAGATCTCGGATCCATCTGGGCATCAATTTGCAATGTTTATACAGATACAGAAACAGATACAGATACAGATACAGTGCACTTTTGCAATAGAAGCGAATATTCAGAGAGCATCGTCTTCAGCTCATGTTTCCAGCCTGGGGCGTGAGGCCTTAAGCTTCCTTGGCCGATCTTTGGCTCTTGCCATCATCAAAATCTGCTGAAATATATTCAAAAAATATTCGCAAATTGCTAAGAAAATTTCAAAGCAATGCCAATTTTCGGTCTCAGCAAACCATCTGCAATTGGGCATGGCATTTGCATAGCTTAACAATTAAATCTACCCTTTAATAGTCGCACATTGGGCAGATCTTTTTCCCACACCCACCAGCCACCATCCACCACCCACCACCCACCAGAGACAGAGACAGAGGCAGAAACCGAAAATCCCCGACAAATGCGCTTGCAAATCGCGTGTCGCGTGACGCGTTTTGCCGGCTGCTGCCCTGCCCATTCATTGCATCGATCCATCCCCATCGCATCCCCAAAAAAAGATACAGAATAAAAAGAAAGATACATCCCCAACATATTTGTGCAACTTATCAGCGCATTTAAAATTAGCAAAAATAAAAAATCAACAACAACAGCAACAAAAGTGAACAGCAAACGTATGAGGCATGAGGGATGAGTGGTTGTTGTTGTTCTCGTTATTGTCTGCTGTTTGTCGACATCTGTGTGGATGTGGCTGTGGCTGCGACTGTGGCTGCGACTGTGGCTGCGACTGTGGCGGTGGCAAGTGTGGGGCAAGTCGCAGTCACAGTCGCAGTCGGTCGCGTGATTTGCTTTTTACTCGCAAAACGGAACGGAAGGGGAGCAAAACAGAACCGAACGGAACGAAACGGAACGAAACGGGAACGGTTGGCAATGGAACGGCAAGGAAGAAACTAAAAGCTAAAAACCAACAAAATAAAAATAGTCATTGAAAATGTTTACGGCCAGGCCGGGACTCGGGTCCTCCTTCAGATCTTGTTGCCGCTGTGGCCGCTGTGGCCGCTGTTGCTCCAAAATCAGACAGAAGCAAAAGATACATACAGTGTGTGTGTGTGTGTATATGTATGTGCGAGATGCAGTACTGCATCCATAGATACATTCATGTTATAGCTTGTGGTTTCTGGGCATAGATCCTTGGCGAATCTTAAGCCGCTTTTTGGGCCAAGATTAATTCTCTGTAACATTTCTTGGCTGTCCGTCCTGCCCTGACGAAACGCACTGTACTTGCTCCACCTGCTCTTATTCAACAATAGAATTGTTTCGGTCTTTTTACATAAGCCAAATGCAGGCGTAAGCGAATTTTGCTTTCGTGGCGATTTTTCTTGGCTGCAGATCAGGCGGCGTGGCGAAAACCGCGAGGAACGAGCCCCCCTTTTTTGGGTTCTGCTGCTGCTGCTGCTGCTGCTGCTCGATTTGGGGGCGTTTCGCTGGCGACTTTCCACGCGTGGTGGTGCGGCTTTTTCACTTTTGAACTTTATTTATTTTTTATTTTTGTTAGGGGAGGGTAAGGGTAAGGGGTCCTGAGGCGTCCCAAGGGGTCCCAACGGGTATTGCTGCGAGTAGTATTTGTCCATCAGTTTTTGTTTGCTCTGTTGCCGCTTTGCACCGCCTTCGATCGGGTGGTGTTTGCTCTCCTCCTCAGCTGTCATAAATTATCACCGCCCTGGCGACCACAAGCGACGATGTGTGGTGCCCCATAGCCCCCTTGGCTGCCCTCTGTATGGGTGGGGCGGAGGGGAGAACGCACTTAATCAGCCATTAGAAATCTTCATTAGAACTGGCGTGTCCCCAAAAATGAAAGAAAACGCTGGCCGCAAACACATTTCTGGCTTTGTTTGCTTTGCACTTAAATAATTTAATTGCTTATAAAACAAATAACTGGCGGACCGAACTGGTTCGCAGTTCGTGAACCATTTGTACAAACACACAGATACAGAGATACCCAGATACACCTACATATGTATGTATGTATATCTGTTGGGTTTTTATCGGAGTTTGATTCGGTTTCGTTTTGTTTTGTTCTCTGTTGTGTGCCGCTGTGTTTTCATTTGAGGGCAGATTCGATTGATTGATGGACTGATTGACAGGCCAACACTCGTAGCTGTCAAATTTGAAGCAACTCACACCGAAAGGAGCAACGGAATCGGACCGAGTCATTCAAAGAGAGAAAGAAATCAGTCCACCCATTCCTCAAAGTAGTACCACAGATACAGATACAGATACAGATACAGATACAGATACAGATAGATACAGATAGATACATACTGTTCTTTGATTATATTCATATGTGTCTGTGTATCTGCAGGTTTTCTTTTCTTTTCATTGAATTTTATGATATCCCATGTTGAGCTTTAACATTTGCGCTAATTATTTTGCCACAATTAATTAAGGCGCAAAATAAAAATAACATTAAACAAGATCCAACCCACAAAAAGGCCAGATAAATAAATATGCACATATATATCTTATAGATACATCCAATATATATGCTATATATTGCATGATATACATACGTGTGTGTGTGTGTATAAATAAATAAAAACAGTTTCGGCCTGCCGGCCTGCCTGCCTGCCTGCCTGCCTGGCCTGCTCTATATACGATATATCCACTGATCTCCGCTGATCTTTTAACTCAATTAAAAGCGCGTACGAGCGCCAAAATTTTCAAAGGCACTCTGTCTGTCCCCCCGTCTCGCTGTCTCTCTCCATAGCCATAGTCTACCCTACCTATCTCATTCGGCGGCTGCTGCTGCTGCTGCTACAAAAAATAGCCGACAACTCGACGCTGTCGCTGGCGTTTTGGTTCTGGTTCTGCGTCATGTGAGTCACTGCAACAACAGCAACAACCACAGCAGTACAGTACTATAGAGTGTGGCAGCAGCATCAGCATCAGCATCAGCAGCACCAGCAGCAACGCATTTGGCAACAATCACAATTGCCAGGCGAAAATATCTGTGGTACGTTTTCCTTTTGGCCACAGCAACAGCCACAGCAACAACAACAGCCACAGCCTGGTGGCCACAGCAGCAGCAGAACCACCGATGACACATGTAGTACGAGTATCTGTATCTGCCCCTCTTCTGTCTTCTGTCTTCTGTCTTCCGTCCCACGTGTGTGTGGTTTGGTGTGGTGTGGTGGTGTGGCTGTTCTTTTGACTGTAATTAGCACATTGTAAAGCACAAAAAAGAGATACATATGTATATTTTGCTGTCTTTATGCAGAGCATACCGCACCACAATGGCACACCACACCAAAAAGTCCATGGTCCAAATTGACACGCTTCTCCTTTCAGCAAAGGAGTGTCCTTTCTCTTTTCCTCTTCCTTTAGTTTCGGCAACGAATGATCTCATCTTTGAAAACTTTTGTCGCCTGCCCAAAACTGCATGCGAGGGGGGCAGGGGGCCAGCGGGGGCCAGCGGGGGCATTATTATTTTTAACATTTGTTTGCTAATGATTCGTAGGCTGCAAATGTTTGCCCAGACACTTTCAAGTTGCGGTGGCTGCTGCTGCTGCAGTCCGTAAATTGTTGCAATTTTTGCTCCACTCTCACTCTCGCTCTCGCTCTCTCTGCCCCCACTGGCTGCCTCTCTGTCTCTCTCCTTTTTGCGTGCTTGAGTCCAATGCACTGCCAACAACAGCAACAACAGCAACAACAGAAAAAGATACAATTTATTTCTAGACATTTCGTCTTAAATTAAACTTAAAAATAAGCCCAAATACATGTGCAGATGCATCTGTGTGTGCGTGTGTGTGTGTGTGTGGAATGCACTTGTGTGTGGCAGGCTGTCCGCCCACGCTGCAGCCTCCTTCCCAGCCCCCTGCCCCCCGCCCCCTCCGCGTCCGCATCCGCATCCAGCCTTGTGGCAGATCAAAATGTGTGTAATTTATTTACAGGCATATTTCCCATTTCATTTCGTTGTTTCGTTGTTTCGTTGCTCCGCCGTTTCGTTCCGTCGTTCGTTGCACGTTCGGGTCTTTTTTCAATGAATGGGAATGCTGCGAATCGCAACAAAACGGCCATAAATCACAAATGGCCTGGAACGACAGCACCAACAGTGCAATCCGTCAAAAATGTTACTCTATTAAGAGCATAAACAAACAACAATTGAACTATTTTTCCAACAAATCAGCAAAAGCAAAAGCAGAAACAGAACCAGAAACAGAATTTTCCGGATTCCATGAGTATTTTCTGGCTATTGTTGTTTTTTTCGGCTAGACAAATTTTAGAAATGAAAACAGGAAGTGGATTCCGAAGGGTGAGAAAGAATTTAGTTTCCATTCCGATTTCTTATTAAGTTCTACGTGAAAACAAAGTCCTTCTCTTGTGGAATCGATATTTAATCGATAAGCTTCCACCAGAACATCGATCTTCAAGTGATTGCTTGGATCTTAGATCCTTAATGGGAGACCATTGTCTGCGCTGCTACCTTTTCCCCTGCCAAAATGCCACTTCTTCAGAAATCCTCTGGGGAGTGCACCGATCCGATCCGTGTACTATATGCGATCCATGCTGCAGATCGCGGGTCTCTTGGAATGCGATTAACGGACATTGCTGGGAGATTATCGCCTCCCACTGGAGCTGCTGCCTTGCACACAGACAAAAAAGTACTATACTATATGGGTTTTTTTCTGTTGCTGTTGTTGTTTTTGTTTTACTTATAAATCTATTGCGCGGGGATTATTCTCTCATTGTTTTGCTGCTTCTGCTGCTGCTGCTTCTGCTGCTGCTGCTGCTGATGTTGTTTTTGTAGTCGTATTTAAATTGTTTCGCACGCAAATAAAACTGGCGCCAATGACAAGAGCAGCAACAAAAACAGCTACAACAAAATTGATAAACGTCGCGCGTCGTTAGCGCCACTTATCACGTATACGCCACGGCGCCCCGACAGAGTGTCCGTCAGGGGTTCTGCTGCGGCTGCTGCTACTGCTGCTGCTGCTTCTGCCGCTTCTGCCGCTGGGTGGGTGGTTCGATTGCATCAAAATTTCTGGTTCAGCAAGGTAGCCCGCTATCGCAATCACGTGTATTTAGTTAATTAGGTTATTGTCAGCCCAGCCCTGCCTGCCCTTCATCTCCTCTTTTGCCGTTTCTCTGTTCCTTTTGGCGAGCACATGTGAAAACGCCAAAGAGATATGGAATTGTGAATGATGTGGAGTAATGGGCGCCGGTGATAAGCGGCTACGGGCTACGAGGGACAGACAGCACAGGTGTTTCATATCTTTGCTTGTACTCGCTTGTTTATGGATAGTGGGTTCTTCTCCAGGGTTCTTCTTTCAACATCATTCTCGGCTGAGATTTTCCTACAAATTTGTGCAAATTTCTGGGACTTGGACGCGTTTTCCTTGCGGCTTCCCAGCGCGCGTTTTCCCTGCGTTTCGAGCGCGCTTTTAGACGCTTCCGCTGGGCTTTTCGCATACTGTAATTAAATGAGTTTTCCTACCATTTCCTAATTGTTTTCCCCGTCGCCGCCGGCAGTCCCAAAAACCATTTCATTGCCAAAGCAACAGCACAAAATTGCCCAATTTTGGTCTTTTTGGCTGTGTCTAGTTTCGGCTTTCGGGTTTCGGGCTGGGGTTTGGGGGCTCTTTTGGGCTGCTTTTCGGTTTGTTTCATTTCGATGACTCGATTCGTTTACATTTTTTATGAGTGGCGCCAAGAGTTTTAGCATAATTTCGATGCGATGCGATGGGATGCCGCGAGTGTGTTGGTAATTAAAATATATTAATAATTTAACGCGTCTCGTCTCGCCGCTTCAGTCTTCGATTTGCATACGATTTGTGGCATTTTGTGCAAAGCTGTGCCTGTGACCGTGCCCGTGCCCGTGACTATGCCGCGCGCGCAGCCAATTAACGATCTGAAAAATCACAAAAATCACACACAGAAAAAAAAGAAGAGGCTGCTAATGAAATTGAGACTATCGAATCGGTTGCTGCTGCTGCTGCTGCTGCTTCTGTTGTTGATGTCCCCATGCCCCAGCCCCAGCCCCAGCCCCAGCCCCAGCCCCAGCCCCAGCCCCATTCCGCAGCTAATCCCGCCATTTGACACTTGTTGGCGCCCAGCAGAGCGTCCCAGTTGGTGGCGCTTCTTCATCGCCTTTGCCATCGCCTTTGGGTTTTTGCATTTGTAATTGAAAACGCTGCCGGAAGCGCTGCCTCAACGCCTCTCAACGAATGTGGCGCCACAGAATGCTGGTGCCGCAGCCGTCTCTGGCATGTGGCTGCTGCTGATGTTGCAGCTTTTGGCTGAAAACGTTCTCATGGCTGCAACGAGATGGCAATTTCGATTGCTGCCCACCCGAAACCGCATCGGAGTCTGGATATGAATCTGAATCAGAGTCCAGTCTCCTGTCTCCTGTCTCCTGTCTCCTGTCCCTCCTGTTTCTCCTGTCTCCATCTCTGTGATGTGGATCACTGGCCTGGGACCCCAATCAATTGAGAGTTGTTCGATTGAAGTTAATTAGTTGTTGATCGACTGACAATACTCTCGACTGGCCCCCTTCTGGCGCACTCGTTGTGGGCGTCTGTCGTTTGGTTTATGGATTTTCATTATTATTACATACTATATACGAGTATATTGTAAATACGAGTGCGAGTGCGAGTGCGAGTGCGAGTACTAGCCTCGCTTTGCATCATCATCAGTCCCCCAGTCGCGCCAGTCGGTGATATATAGGCATCGGCTGTTCCGTATATAAGCAATTGCAATCGACTGGCGCCAGAGCAACCTGAACACACACACACACACACACACACACCCATACACATATACATATACCATATATAGTACCATATAGTATACCATATACAGAGATCCGTACATGGCAATTGAGGAAATTAATTTTGGTTTTTATCTTTTTTGTTTTTTCAGTTACCGAATGTCAGTTTGGCAAAGTTCTCCGTGAGTTGGGCTCGACCTGGTATGCGGATCTGGGACCGCCCTTCGGGGTGATGTACTGCATCAAATGCGAATGCGTGGCGGTAAGTAAACGATCAGTTCGATAAGACTCTATAGAAGTACTAGTACTAGGACACAAAAGCAGAACTGGGCATCCCATGGCCCCGGCCGATATGCCTTTAGAGCCGATTGACTAATGACCGTCGACATTCGGTACAAGCCAAATGCCAAAAAAGAAATGACAGAGGAAAACAGCAAACAGAAAACAGCAAACAGCAAACCGAACAGCAAACTGCGAATGAAAATGATTGTGTTTTCATTTCGGTTTCGGGACGCGCCTAATTTATGGCATTTCCACGCATGATTAATATCGATTTGAAAGCCCGTTCTGGCGATATATTACGGATCAGAGCCAAATATTCTTTTGCCTGCAAATCGGCGAAAAACAATTTCTGGCATTTTGGCATTCTGGCATTCCTATGGCCGAATTCGATCGAGTTACGCAAAAAAATACGCAACCGCAAAGATGAATACTATAATGTTGCACCCTCTCTCTCTCTCGCTGTTGCCACACTCGTGTGTGGTGTCCTCGAGTGGGGATGGGATGGGACGGGATGGATAGAAGCTATAGGGACGTCGTCGGGAGACAGAAAAATTAATTGACGCCATCAGGTCTTCAGGCTGTTTGGCGTCGTGTTGTTGCTGTTGTTGTCTGCGAAAGGCCAGACAGGGGCCAGATATACATATGTACATACCGTATACCCGTATACGCACATATACACTATTCAAAGATACTATATCGGACTTACTTACATATATAGAAGTCTGTTTCTCTGCTTCCCTGCTTTTCTGTTTGTTTGTCTGTCTGTCTGGATGGATGGATACATGCGAGTTTGAGAATGAGTACGAGTATATTCAGGTATATATTTTTCGTTAATTTTTAATGTGCATTGCATAAAAGTCAGCTTGGAAATTAATTAATGATAATTTATGTTGGCTGCAAGCGTCGCAAATGAGCACATCATAAAATTATTTAAAACATGTTGCTGCCGCGGCCGCCGCTTGAACTTTAAGGCACAGCAAGCGGCAAGGCAGCGGCAGCAACAACCAATAAAAATTAATAATAAAAAGCCACCGAGAGGAACATCAAAAAGACAAACAGCAGCCACCAGAAAGCTACCAGCAAATTCATAAAAATATACAATAATTATAAAAAACGTGCATATACTCGTACGAGTATTCGTAGATTTCTATATTTATATAAACTTTATATTAAGCAGCGGCCGCCGCCTGACTTAGTTTAGATTTAGATTTAGATTTAGTTGCTGTTTCTGTTGCTAACAAGTGGCATAAATCACAGACAGGTGACAGGTGACAGGCCTGGGAATCTGCATTACGACCGGACTGGACCGAACCGAACCGAACCGAACACTAATTCCAATTAGCTGGTGGTTTCTTTATTTTAATCTCTCTCCCGGCTCTGCTTGCACCATCTTCCAGATACCCAAGAAGCGCCGCATCGTTGCACGCGTCCAGTGTCGCAACATTAAGAACGAGTGCCCGCCGGCCAAGTGCGACGATCCCATCTCGCTGCCCGGCAAGTGCTGCAAGACCTGTCCGGGGGATCGCAATGGTAAGTACATCATAGTTCGGGGGAAATACTACTGCCAATCAAATCAATCAATCCACCCTCATTACCACTGCTCTATTGAGATGTGATGGTAAATCATCGCATCGCAAAGCAACGCAACGCAACGCAACGCAACCTTTTTCCAAAAACTGATTCATGGCCATAAATTTCGGGGATATGTTTCAATATTTTGACACTTGCAATTGCCCCGTCGGAATGGCTGCTGCCCAGAGATCTGTTTGATCGTATAAATCTGGATTAGATGGAATCTGCCCACAGATCAGACATCTCTCGCTCTCTGTCTCTCTGTCTGTCTCGATATACATACGAGTATAGCCAATTCCATGCGTACATATGTATATCTGGGGGGATCTTCTTCTATATAGCCATGAATAATTAAGCGTAGCATCCACGGCAGCTGCCTGTGTGTGGACAGACGACGAGTGGGACACCACACAAACAAGATGATGCTATGATGCTCATCGGCGGTGTCCATCTCATCTCCCCCCCGCCCCATCTTTTCTCTCTCTCTGTCTGATACATGGCCGAGTTGGTGGCCGAAACGCGTAAATTGTTTATGAAAAATTACTTGGCCCGAAATGAAGGTCAACGCTACGCAATTTATATTTCGTTTTTATGTCTCAGTCAGCGTCTGTCCGAGTGTCTCCCGTCCCCCGTCGCCACCGTGTGTCCCCCTCCATTTGGTGGATGATGATGATTCCTCTTCCTTGGGTCCCCACTACTTAGCATACCATTATAGAGAGCATGGCATACATGCCATGCCATCGGCGCCCATCTTCAGCCCTCAGTTCCCCCACCCTCCTGCTTCTTTTTTTTTTTGTTTTTGCTTTTTGTTGGGGTTTTTTTTTTGGCGACTTTTGCATTTATTTATTTTGTATTCTCTTTGTTTTATTCTCAATTTATTTTATATCGCCCGAACGAACGGCGCCCCAACGTTGTTGCTGTATTATCGGAATACAGGCAATACCAGCGGCATATAGCCCCGAAAAGTATTTCAAGTATTCCATTTGGAAAGGGGTCCCAATGGGGGCGCACGTGCCGCATTTCGAGAGGCTTTAATAGATCAATTACTGTACTCTCCAATAACAGAGGGATACAAAGTCTGGACTACCTCTCTCTCTCTATATATATACATATGTATCTATATGTATATCTATATGTATCGGCTCTCTGAATTTAAAGCTAAACACTGGCCTACCCATCGCAGGGGGTGATGTGGAACGGGGCGGGGTGGGGCTCTTTTTTAGCAAAATATCGCACTCAGGCAGCTGTCAGACCTCTCTATATACTATATACAGATATATGTACATGTACATATATATAATTTATGATTGGGTATATGGAGGAGCATAGCCAGGCACTGAATCACTTTTGGCTTTGGCTAATTTTCTGCCTGAATTGAATTCACAATTAGAACGGCTTTTGGCCAGAGATCTCTGACTCTGTCTCTCTCTGCACTCTGCTCTCCGCTCTCTGCTCTGCTCTTCTCTCTTTCTCTTTCTCTACTCTTCTCTCTCTCCCTCTCTTTGTGACATTTTTCACATAATCAGGCACAAGTGCTGCCTGAATTCCAGTCCCCGTCCCCAAAGCTTCAGCCTGCGGTGGTTGCCTGTGTGGCATGGGGCAAACTGGTTGCCTGCCACCGAACGGGAATGGAAGTGGGTATGGGTATGGCTGTTGGACAGTGGTCGGTGGTCGGTGGTCGGTGGACAGTGGTCGGTGGTCAGGGGGACTGCCGGGTGGATCGGCTGGTGGCATCACATCATTAGTTTCCGTTTTGTGGCAATTTTTCATTTGCTTATGCAAAGAGCCGTTGACCCCGTCGGGGACCTTCTACTGCGATCACCCTTGCACCCTCCCCACCCCCACCCCCCACCGATCGCACAATTTCACTTTTCTTGAGTTATTTTGTAGCTTTTCTCTTCTCTTTTTGGCCAAAAGCCAGAGCCATAGCCAGAGCCATAGCCAGAGCCACGTCAAGAGGCAGCCACTGAAAAAGACTCGACTCCCAACTCCCCGAACTTGCAACTCGTTTGCCATAAATAGTTAGAAGGCACGGGCGCGGCTCCAGCTCCAGCTCCAGAGGAGACTCTTTGGCTCTCACGCAGTCAGCCAGTCAGCCAGTCAGCCAGTTGGCCATCCGATGGACATCCATTGGCCATCCATTGGCCATCCCATCCCATCCCATCCCATCCCAATCCCCTCCCCGGGTGCTAGCTATTGTACAAATATTTCGCAGCATCATCAGCAGCAGCAGTCGCAACCACTTGCAGCGATCGTTTTCCAAAGTTATTTTGTGCCTAACTTGGCTTTTTCTGCCTCATAGTTGACTTACAGTCAGGCCTCGCGAGTGGTGCAGCCCGGCGAGGGGCTCTAAGCAGCGGCCGTTGCTCTTAGTGCGACACCACTGTGGTTGTCAGGCCCTGGCCCGGAGCCGAAGTCGAAGCCGAAGCCGAGGCCAGAGCCGGAGCCGGAGCAGGGGCTGCTGCTTGAAGCCTGAAGCTCATGACATGGCCATATAATCAACATCAGCAATTGCCTTCCTTCGTTAAATGTCCATTTTGGGATCGAATCTTTTGGCTCTTCTCCCTCCCTCTCCCTCTCCCTCTCTCTCTTTCTTTTCCAGGCGATCCAATCCATCTGCTCCATCTCCGCTCTGTGGAGCATTAATTTATGCCAGGGCTCTGTGGTTTTTTTCGTTCTTCATTCGTTCATTTTTATAATGACATAACTCGAGCATTTTAACGCTTATTAAATTATCTCATTTGCCGCCACAAACGGCGGGCGGTCCCAAACGGACACAGGGGATGGAGTGGCAGGGGGGCAGGGGGCAGAGTAGCGGGGTATATCCCCAGGTAGACAATAAAAGTTAATGTTTTTCGATTCCAATCGATTCCAATCGCTGCTGCTGCTGCCGCTGCTGCCATTAAGCGAACCGAACTTGATGACATCTTTTGTGGTGAGGCTCTTGGCTCTTGGTTGGTGTCCCCACCCTTCCATTCCCTTCCCGCTGCCCTATGTACCATGTAGCACATTCCCTTCCAAGTTGGGATATGACGGTCGTCGGAGGATCGTCTTTCCCAGCAACTTTGTAGCAGGGTTCGGGATGGGCCACTCTCTCTCTCTCCGTCTGCCTGCCACCACAAAAGGATCGACTGAACCAAATTCATTTTTATGGCCGGGCGTGAGGTGCGCCATCGAACAATAAAATCTTCAACTTTATCTTTATCTTTATCGGTTCTGCATCGGCAACGGAACCGTCTATTATGTTGAGCACGTCTCTCCGCCGCACACCGCACCCCGCACCCCGCACTCTTCCTACCTCTTCAGAGCAGCGAGGCAGCGGGTAAAAACCTTCTTTCGGTCTCTTGTTTTTTTGTAGAGTGGAGATTTTCGGTTCGGTTCTGCGATAAGCCTCGAGAAATAGAGCTAACAAGGGGCTGGGGGTTCTATCTAAATCAAATGATCTACCAGATAGGGAAGAGAGTTAGAGAGAGCAGATTAGTGCAGATCGGGAGTGGGGGGGATCTCGGGCATCGAACTGCGGCAACGGTAAAAGAAAGAAAGAGTTGAATAACTATGGGATGAAATGCTCACTATTTCTAGCACTGCCAGGACTCTTAAACACTTTGGGCAGATTTCCAGGCCAAAGAATCCCAAGGAGCATGCCCATCCGCTCTTCTTGGCCATGGCCCTCACGTGCTTTTGGCCGTTCTTTCGAAACTCGAACTCGTTCCCTTGTCTCTGTCCATCTCTGTCCGAGTGGGTATGTGTATGTGTAACACACACACATTCTGCCCCCCATTTGAAGAGAAACACTTTCAAACGATTTTTGTTAATGAGCTGCCGCCGCCTGAGATTCTTTTGGGGCAGATGCAGGGACTGCGGAGGGGAGGTGGGGGGGCACCACATACCAAAGCGTTGAGTCAATGCCGAGGTGTCGTTTGTCTTTCGGTCTTGGCTTTGTCGGCTTCGCTGTCCGCTGTCCGCCGTCCGCTTACCCCTCCACTCCACTCCACTGCACTCCTCACCGTCCCCTTCGCCATCGCCATCGCCATCGCGTTCCCTTTACCATTTTACCTGTGTCATGGATGGGCAACGTGTCGTCGTCTTTGTGCCCGAACGAAACTCATTTATCTTGGCTTACAGCGGAGAAGAGACCACAAAAACGAAACTAAAAATTTCATTCATCTGCAAGCGCGATTCAAGGGCAGATGCCACTGTCCGTCCGACCACGGCCTGCGACCACTGGACCACTGGCCTGGCCCGGACCAATAAGCCCCAAGAATGTAGAGCCACAAATTGAAAAAGAAATAAAGAAAAGGCCAAAACCGACACCAAGAAGACCCAAACGCGGCTCCCCCAGTCAAGTCCAGGCCAGTAAAGCCCAGTACAGCCCAGTACAGCCCAGTCCAGAAGTGGCTCGTATTAAGATCAGGCGATAAGATCGGACAGCAGCCGCCGCCACCGTAGTCCAGGGCTAGGGTCCAGAGACAGAGACAGAGCCCACAGAGCCCACAGAGCCCACATAGCCAGGGCCTCGTCCGGGGCTCAATAAAATGCTATACAAGGTGTCAGATTTGTCGCCCTTCATTATGCGATGGCGGCAAGAAGTTCCCTTCCCGTCTGCTGTTCGAGTATTCTTTTTCACATTTTTTGCGGCTTACGAGCTGAGAGCTGAACGCTGAACGCTGAACGCTGAACGTTGGGTTCGGGCGAGGACGGGATTGAGCTTGGTCTTGGTGTTGGGGTTGGGGTTGTGGGTCTTCGAGAAGGAGCGAAGCAGCATAAAATAATCGAAATGCCAATGCAGCATCATCGACAGCAGCTAACGAAGGAGAGGATCGGATCGGTAAGGTACGGTTCGGATGGGATGGCATGGGATGGGATCGAATGGAATGGCACTGTTCGAATGCTAAATGATGTTGTATGAGAGACTGATAGAGAGAGAGAGAGAGAGAGAGAGAGGGAGAGACTGCTCCTCAAAGGGCATCCCAGGTTCGCTTTAATCAGCTTTTGTCGGAACCGTCAGCCGTCTGCCAGGCTGCTGCCACTTCTAACGAACTCAGAGACCTCGTCGAACCACCGAGATCCGAGACCCGAATGCCGAGTGCCGAATACTGAGTGCCGAATGCCGACTGCCGAATGCCGAATGCCGAGAGCCGCTGATGGCGATGGTTTTGAAGGTGATTTATGTGGCCTCTGGCTCTGGCTCTCGCTCTGGCCTGGGCCTCAGACCTCGCTGGGCTGGTGTCAATCAAGTCCCCTGCCGAGTGCCCCGGAAATGTGTCCACCTACTTTCACGCCAAGCAGCAAATGAGCGTGTCATGTGGATTCCAGGAATCTGGAAGCCAGGAATTCTCTGGCATTCTCTGGCATTCACTGGCCATACGAATATAGGGCTTCTACCTGGCCTCAATTTATGCACGATTAATGAATGCCACCTGGGTAGAGAGGCGACCCGACCCGACCTGGCCGCCTCTCTCTACCTGTGATCCCCGCCATTCATTGAGGATTGAGGATCTATGTGGCATCCGCTTTGCAGCCAGCCAGCCATTCACTCACCATTCACTCAGCCATTCACTCATTCATTCATTCGGATCGAGAGAGCAGTTGAGCAGCAGAGCAGCAGGAGGAGGAATTCCTAGGGGGCGGTGCATTGCTTTGAAGCATTTGTTTCCATCTAAATTCCATTTAAGGTCGTGTCGCTTATGGCTTATCTTGTATCTGACAGAATCTCGTTTTCTCTTCCTTCCATTTGCAGATACGGATGTGGCCTTGGATGTGCCAGTGCCCAACGAGGAGGAGGAGCGCAACATGAAACGTAAGTAGAGATTAAACAAACACCCAAACATACCATCCACCCTTCCACCCATCCTCCCATCCACCCTTCCACCCATCATCGTCTCCAAAAGCTAACCTCCGCATCTCGAAACCATCTCTCTCATCCCGTTCCTGCCTTTAGATTACGCTGCGCTACTGACGGGCCGGACATCGTACTTCCTCAAGGGAGAGGAAATGAAGTCCATGTACACCACCTACAATCCGCACAACATTGTGGCCACCGCCCGGTTCCTGTTCCACAAGAAGAACCTCTACTACTCGTTCTACACATCGTCGCGCATTGGGCGTCCGCGGGCCATCCAGTTCGTGGACGATGCCGGCGTCATACTCGAGGAGCACCAGCTGGAGACGACCCTCACGGGCACCCTCAGCGTCTACCAGAATGCCACTGGCAAGATCTGCGGCGTGTGGCGCCGCGTGCCCAGGGATTACAAGCGCATCCTGCGCGACGACCGCCTCCACGTGGTCCTGTTGTGGGGCAACAAGCACCAGTCGGAACTGGCCCTGGCCGGAAAGATAGCCAAGTACACGGCCCTGCAGACGGAGCTGTTCAGCTCGCTGCTGGAGCCGCCCCAGAGCCAGCCCGGCGGCAAGTTCGATCCGATGCTGACCGGAGCCGGTGGCACGGCCATCGTCTCGACCAGCAGTGGAGCTGCCTCCTCCATGCACCTGACCCTCGTGTTCAACGGCATCTTCGGGGCGGAGGAGTACGCGGACGCCGCTCTCAGCGTGAAGATCGAGCTGCCGGAGCGCAAGGAGATCATCTTCGATGAGGTGCCGCGCGTGCGCAAGCCCTCGGCCGAGATCAATGTCCTGGAGCTCTCCTCGCCCATCTCCATTCAGAACCTGCGGCTCATGTCCCGTGGCAAGCTGCTGCTCACCGTCGAGTCGAAGAAGTATCCCCAGCTGCGCATCCAGGGGCACATCGTGACCCGGGCCAGCTGCGAGATCTTCCAGACCCTGCTGGCGCCGCACAACGGCGAGTCGGCTACGCGCAGCAGCGGCCTGGCCTGGGTCTACCTCAACACGGACGGGTCGCTGGCCTACAACATCGAGACGGACCACGTCAACACCCGCGACCGGCCGAACATCAGCCTCGTGGAGGAACAGGGCAAACGCAAGGCCAAGCTGGAGGACCTGACGCCCAGCTTCAACTTCAACCAGGCCATCGGCAGCGTGGAGAAGCTCGGCCCCAAGGTGCTCGAGTCTCTCTACGCCGGGGAGTTGGGCGTCAACGTGGGCACCGAGCACGAGACGAGCCTCATCCGGGGCCGCCTGGTGCCGCGGCCCGTGGCCGATGCCCGCGACTCCGCCGAGCCCATTCTGCTGAAGCGGCAGGAGCACCTGGCAGCAAGTGGCAGCAACCAGTCCGGACATGCCATGGGCATGGCCTGGATGTCCATCGACAACGAGTGCAATCTCCACTACGAGCTGACGCTGAGCGGAGTGCCGCCGCAGGACCTGCAGCTGTATCTGGAGGAAAAGCCGATCGAGGCCATCGGCGCACCGGTGACCCGCAAGCTGCTCGAGGAGTTCAACGGCTCCTACCTCGAGGGCTTCTTCCTGAGCATGCCCTCCGCGGAGCTGATCAAGCTGGAGATGAGCGTCTGCTACCTGGAGCTGCACTCCAAGCACTCCAAGCAGCTGCTCCTGCGCGGCAAGCTCAAGAGCACCAAGGTGCCCGCCCACTGCTTCCCCGTCTACACCGACAACAATGTGCCCGTGCCCGGAGACCACAACGACAACCACCTGATCAACGCGGAGACCAAGTGCTTCCACTCCGGCCGCTTCTACAACGAGTCCGAGCAGTGGCGCAGCGCCCAGGATGCCTGCCAGATGTGCGCCTGCCTGCGGGGCCAGTCCAACTGTGAGGTGATCAAGTGTCCGCCCCTCAAGTGCCGCCTCTCGGAGCAGTTGCTGCAGCGCGACGGCGAATGCTGTCCGAGCTGCGTGCCCAAGCGAGAGGCGACCGCCGTCTCGGACTGGACACAGCCCCAGGGATCATCCGTTTCCGCATCCGCATCCGCATCCGCATCCTCATCCTTGCCGGCTGTTAATGGCAGCGACCTGCTCCTGCAACAGCAGCGACGGGGCTGCCGGCTGGGCGACCAGTTCCATGCCGCCGGCGCCAGCTGGCATCCGTTCCTGCCGCCCAATGGCTTCGATACCTGCACCACCTGCAGCTGCGACCCCCTGACGCTGGAGATCCGCTGCCCGCGGCTCGTGTGCCCGCCGCTGCAGTGCAGCGAGAAGCTGGCCTACCGACCGGACAAGAAGGCCTGCTGCAAGGTCTGTCCCGAGGGCAAGCAGAGCAGCCCGGCCGGCGGCAAGGCGGCCCCGAACAATCCCAACGTGCTGCAGGACCAGGCCATGCAGCGCTCCCCGCAGCACAGTGCCGAGGATGTCCTGGCCGCAGGTGGCTGCAAGGTGGTCAATAAGGTCTACGAGAACGGACAGGAGTGGCATCCCATTCTGATGTCGCACGGCGAACAGAAGTGCATCAAGTGCCGCTGCAAGGTAAGTTTCGATCCGAGGATACATACATATGTGCATATAGTCCCATAGTATGTCCCATGCCTCACCGCCTCATGCCTTATATTTGACAATGACTAATCCTTGACCATCGTTTTTATCTGATTCTTGTAGGACTCGAAGGTGAACTGCGATCGGAAGCGCTGCTCACGATCCACATGCCAGCAGCAGACAAGAGTTTCCAGCAAGCGGCGGATCTTCGAGAAGCCCGACTCAGCGCCGACTCTGGACGAGTGCTGTTCGACGCAGTGCCGCCGCTCGAGACGCCACCACAAGCGCCAGCCGCACCACCAGCAGCGCTCCAATGCCGCCGCCTCCAGCAGTTGAGCGCCGATTGAGCCGGGAAAGCAGCCGGGAAAGCAGAGGGAAGGCAGCGGGAAAGCAGCCGGGAAAGCGCCGGGAAAGCGAAGGATTCTTGGGCCACACAAGCACACACACACACTCAGTGCGGTGTGGGCCGAGCCAGAGGCACCTACATACACACATCACATATACCCTGATACACACCCCACACACACGTATACACACACACACACACACACACATACACACACTTATGCGGTGTTGCATAGATCGTTGTTGTTTTGTGGCAACAATGGAAACTTGTATTATATAAACGAATGAGAGCGGAAGAGCAGGAAAGAGCGAGATCGACCCCAGAGAGCTCCTCCAGAGATTAGCAGAGAGAGTAGAGAGAAAGAGGGAAACCCTTGGAGGAAAGCTCCCCAGAGGGGGCAGAGAATCCTCTCACCCACAAGGAGAGCTTGCAAGAGAGCGAGAGATTGAGAGATTGAGAGAGAGAGAGTAAGAAAAACCAGTGCAGTTTTGCTTTAAAATTCGCCAGAGCAGAATTTTTCTTTGAAAAGCATTTTCCGAATTTCTTTTACCAAATCCCACCCAGCCCACCTTTTCCCCCTCCCAAAAAATCAAACAAAAAAAAAACACAAAAAAAAAAACGATTAAAATACAATTTTAATTTTAATTTATTACCAAAACGATTCAAAAAAAAAGAGAGTTCGATCGAAAATTAAACTGTACTGAGTTTTAAAAAAACAAACAATTTGTTGAATGGAAAACCAAAAGGAAAACGGATAGTAGGAGAGCAGAATTTTCAATATTTCGATTGATTTAAATACAAATTTAAATTGCAATTTGAAATGCAGAAAGAGTAAAAAATACAACAGTTTGTGGGAATATTTAATGAAAACTAATTATTCTGATTATACATACACATATATATATATATATATATATATATACAATATTTTTTTATATATACAAAATAAATATATCGAAAAATATATACATATATTTATAACTTATGAGAAACAAAACACAGTGGGAAACGCATTTGGCGCATTATTTTAGAGCAACCCAAAAGTTTCAACTGATTGACTGAATGGCAAAAATAAAACTAGCTCTTAAGAATGTTTTTTTTTTATTTTACGAAAAACAAAAAAAAATTGAAAAAACGAACATTATTTGTTACTAATTGTTACTCACACCCACACACACACACACACATACATTTAGAAACATGCACACATACATTTTATGGAAATTCTTTCAAAAATTAATTTGTTAAAACAAAAACAAAGCGAAAATTATTCTACAAAATGCCATGTACACATATTTATACACACATACACATAAAAGAACACAAACACATAAAACACACACTTGAAAAATATAAGAAAAAAAATGAAAGATGAAAGATGTACCGCATACCGCAGAAAAAGAAAGAAATTGTATTAATTTTTATTCTATTAAATTATTCTTATTATTATTATTATTTTATGTTTATTATTATTATTATTAGTATGATCTTTTTTTTGTAGCTTGTATAGACATATACTCGTATATACAAATATTTTACATATAATAATAATTGATTGATTAATTTTAATTAATTAATTGCCAGCAAAAAACATATTTAAAACGAAAAACTTTTACTAATAACGTAAATTTAGTGTTGACAAAATGAAACAAAAATTGAAAATCAACAACAACAAAAAACACACACACACACAGAATAAAACAAAAAAACAAATTTATAAAAAAAGATTTCGTTGCGTTTTTTTCTGACGGGAATTAAATTGGGGAAAGTATTGGGATACACAGACCAGAATCCAGATCCACTCATCCACTCTGTCCTTTCATAGACTTGACCTTCTGAACGTTACCAAGAACTGTCCAAATGAATAGCACCCCATGGAAGGGTAAAATATCACTGATCTTCCTATTAGGCAACTCAATTTCAAAAGAGCAATTTAGCGCCAACATTTACAGACAGACGGAAAGACGGACGGACGGACGAACGGACGGACGGACGAACGGACGGACGGACGGATGGCTGGATGGATACTCGGCAGTATAGAGCAATTATCTCTCGGCTTTTATAACCGACACACATCAAATTATCCAAATGGCTTTTATGGCCCAGAATATGATGATTGCTAAATGCCTTATTTTGGTCTGTCCGACCGTTTCATTAGGCGAAGGCGAAGAAGATCTTCGCCATTTCGATGGCATTGTGGCATTCTGTTTGTACTCTCCAACTGCTGTACAACTGAGACTCTAGGATTCATTACACGCACTTCTTGCATAAGTAATTCACAATGATATACATACACTTATAATAGAGAATGGGTAAGAAAAGATTTGTGAGTATCATTTCTCATGTTTAACCAATAAATAGGCATTCGCTTGACTTTGGTTCTTGAGTTGAGTTCCCATTGATTCGGCATAGATCGGGAGTCAGTTTTTTCGAGACTTTTAGAAGCCTATTCAAATATCATCGTGCCGACCACAGCAGTCGGTGGCTGCTGTCGCTGCTGTCCCTGCTGTCCCTGCTGTCCCTGCTGTCCCTGCTGTCCGTGCTGTACGGGTACGAGTACTTGTAGTCGTATTCGAATGAAATCGAATAATTAAATATTGGCATAGTCACACCTTGTTGACAATTATTGACAGGCTGATTGGCAAACAAATGAATACTTTGGCATTGCCGTTCGGAGCTGTCTGTGGAGGGGCGCGGCCCCGTGGGCGCGTCCATGCTGCGGCACGACAATTCTCCAGGTGAGTGTATAGGACTGTGTGTGTATGTGTGTGTGTGTGTGTGTGTGGGTGGTAGGAGGTTGAAAGGTAGTTGGTGGGTGGGTGTGGCAGCTACCGAAAGCGTGCGCCACAGCCATATAGCCGCATAGCCGCAGCGGAGAAGAGATCCCAATCTCACATCATCCATCATGGGATACCCATCTGGCTAGGGTATCCAAGCACTCGGCGTCATTAGCGTTGGTGTGGCGTCGACAGTATCTCCGGGACAGTATCGCATGCCATCAGCATCAGCCATCAGCAATCACCCATCATCTTATAAGCAGAGTCTATTGCCATTTGCATTCGGATTCTCATTTGCAGTGAGTGCCATCAATTAATTGAGTTGGCCAAACCTTTGGCGAGGGGGCACCGGCACCCACATTCGACTCTAAGCCCACAAACCCCCACTATGAACTACCAACAACCAACTACCAACTGGGGCTATCAGCCAGATGATATCTATAGTGGCTTATTTATGTGTCACACCGAACACGCTCACGACATTTAAGCGGAGATGGAGATGGCGATGCAGACAGGGGCAGAGACAGAGACAGAGGCAGAGCCGCAGTCCCAGTCACAGTCATAGTCACAGTTCCAGTCAGCCAGCCACACTCATAATCATCAATTATCCGGAGCTGTCTTTGCTGCCTCCGGAGTCTAAGTCTGAGTCCCAGTCTAAGTCCGAGTCTAGCTCTGGGGCTAGGTCTGAAACTGAATCCAAGTCCAAGTTTAGCTCTGAGTCTGGCTCACTCTCTCTGGTAATTGCAGCAAATATGCAAAGCATGTGTAAACTTTATTGATATACAATGTGAATAAACGTTTGCCTAACTTTGTTGTGATTGCTGCTGTCACTGCAAGGCACTCACCGACATCAATTCCACTCCGAGTGCCAGACACGCGACTACGTGATACACTCTCAAAGCCCCAGCAACATTGATCTTAACATTGCTCAAGCACTTGGCTTAAATTAGATCATGAAATACCAATCGATTGGGCACCATTCGATTTACAGATTTACAGACCCAAGTCGGGGGATCACGCAAAGCTGAACTTCAGAACATGTATCTTGTAGATACTCAATACTTCTCAACTGTTTGACAGCGTCTGAGCTTGAACACAACTGTACGAGCAATAGAGCAACAGAGCAACAGAGCAACAGGGAAATGTAACAGAAAATGTACTTGCACATTAATTGTAATTCGTACCAGGTTGGGCGATGATTTCATCTTTCAACACTCGAATCGCTTAACAGCATGATCCATTTATCAGCTATAACCAAGTTGTGGGAACGGATTGAAACGAGCTCAGCGTTAAATGAACTAGGCCTTATCGACGGAATATCCCTCAAAGGGATGGCACATAACATATGTACCATCCTCGGAGAAGAGCCTTTCAAAGAGTAACAACTTCTTCTTCTTCTCAAGAAAACTCTGAGTAAAAATCTACAGATCCTGCCCTTGAGCGCACAATCTGCTGACTGTTTCGCCCACATGGAGGGTCTGCTTCACTTTGTATTTGTGTCACCCCCACTCCACTCCACTCCCCTCTTGGCTCCGTTGGGCTCTTCGCTGATTGTTAACTGATTGCATACAAATATGCCTGTGAAGGGGTCAAATCATGTTGACACTCGTGTCGCCGGCTAATTGCCACAACAAGTTCTCTACTGAATGGAGCACAGCGGTATCGCATTCGCCAATTGTTGATGATCAGCGCCCACAGAGGGATACTCGTACGGATACTCTGAAATGCTAAGGATTGGAGTCGGAGTCGGAGTTTATAACTTTCAAGTGGGTTTGAATATAAAAACATTATCCAGCACCGTTTCATATGGGTAAAACATGAACCTTAACCACAATATCTCAAAGGAGAAAAGTTCGGTTCTCGTCTTGATTTACACATCCAATCCGTTTACCCGCTAGAGGCCATTGAATACATCATTGATTGTGGAACTGAATCGTTTAGCATCCCACAGACTTCTACATAAAATTAACACAAAAACCCAAATACTCGATATTCCACGCTCCAATTTTATTATTATTTTTATTTATTTTTTTTTTTGTGGCTTTTTATTATGGGGCCACGCGATCTGACATAATAATACTCGTACTGTACTCGTAATCCAAGTAAGACAAAAGCAAAAGTAAACCAAAAACAATTTTGAAAAACCAGACCAAATTTCAGTTTTATGAATTAAAATCGAATATGGTGCTTGAATCTAGAGCTGGAATCCGGCGGGAGGGGAGGTGGGAGTTGGCAGGGGGAATGTCCAACCTGGACATGGACCGGGACCGGGACCTGGACCTGGTCCTAACCATATACTCGTGGCGTCGACAAATTTGGAACTAATTATAAATGCAGGCGGCACAGTCCAAAAGTGGAAACCGTCCGTTCCAGTTTCAGTTTCGGTTTCACTCCCAACTTGACTTCGGTGGGACTCAAGGGAGGCGGGGGAGTTACTGGTGGGCGGACAGTTCCAAATGCCGAACGAAGCGGAATAAAATGAACCGAACTGAACCGAACCGGCATGGAGTGGTCATGAATGAAATCTCAACAGACTGGAGGCTGGAGGCTGGATGCTGGATGGATGTCTAGTCGGTTTGGTTTTTTGTGGGACGGATGGTTGTTTGGATGGATGAATGGGTGAGTGGGTGTCTCTGGCTTCAGCTACAGCTTCAGCTTTAGCTTTGGTTTTGGGGCGTTGGCGTTGCCGGCAAAGTGTGAAACTAATTTGTCAGCATGACAATAACAGCCAAAAGCCATAAACATCATAATAATATTCAATAAACATCAGCAAAATGCGCCAATTAACATTAACCGCCACCGATTTGGCCATGGAACGCAGCATTCATAGAATGGCACGAAATGGAGTGAAACGGTGAAGAGGGTGTTTGTGTACCATTGGAGTACCATTGAAACGGAAGGGTGAAATGGAACGATGACGAATGGGAGGTGTATAATTTACTTTTATTGAATGGAAATTAAACGATACCTATTGATATTTATTCAGGGAACTTCATGAATTGGAAGAACGAGGGAATCGAGTAGATTAACCAGGAACAAACCGAATGGAATCAAAGGGTAAATCCGTTTAGGAGGAAGCATACATACAAGCATGGAATGGTTTGGATTGGAACGGAAATTGGTTTAAGCGCATAAGGTTGTTGGGCTGATCGGAACAAAAATATTCTCTCTTGAAGTGGAATGGAACCGCTCGGAGGAAGCGAAAGAAGTTATCGGACATATGTAAGTATGAAATGGCACTGAATGGAAGGAATATAATAGATTAGAATGGCGACAGAGGCCTGGAAATTGTATATTTTACTTAATTGAATTATAAACGTTGCGGGCTAATAAAATCGATGATGTAAATTACACTCACTTGCATTTAACACCTTCAACGATGGAATTTCATCTATTTCTATGCCCTCTCCAGCCATCCATCCATCAATTCATCATGCGGGAGTACATATATACATTTATAAGGGTATTGTGGGCTTCCGGAAAAGTAATATAATTACATACGTGATGGTCAATACTCGTAGATAATAATAATCATATCCATCAGAACTATTCAATCAGAGCATCACATCGTTCATATCCTACTGACTCCTCCTCCAGCATGGTACGATTTATAGACCTAATGATCCATATAACCATAGGCACTTCCATCCATCCATCGACAGAATATATAAGCCCATTTCTGAAGTCAAATCCAGGCTTTTTTAAGTGTATGTCTAGCTTCGGCTATTGGGTATATCAGCCAGACATCGATTCTTGATTTATTTATGATACCAGGGAAACATGTTTCACTGCCAATTGCATGCAAATCGTATGCGATTTAAGCCAATCCAAAGCACAAAGCCCCTGAACGGGGATCGAGTCCGATCCGATCTGGTCTGGCTGGGTCTCCATATGTCTCTGCTTCCATCTCTATTCCACAGCCGCTCTCCATCTCTATCTATCACTGTGTATCCGCCGCTGTCTCTGTCTCTGCCTGTGCCTCTGTGCCTCTGTGCCTCTGTTTCTGTGTCTGAACGATAGCCGCGGGGCTGTGTAATTGTAACGCAACAATCAAAATCAATTGCTATGTAAATAAAATTGCAAATTAAATTACAAATTGATTACCTCACTGAGTCATTAATTAAAAACTGAACAAAAAAAGATAGCAGCCGAAGGAGATGGAAATGTAATGCCATCTAATGTACCTACAAATGTGCATGTTCAAATGTACATATTCCAAAGTGAGGATCGATTCGTGGGTGGGTATTTTCTATTAAAATCGATTCATAGAAATTAAACTAAACTTATTAGAGATCTCGTCGTACCAGTCGTTCCAGAATCTTGTTGAGAAAACAACCTTCTTAAACGGAATGTTCGAGCGCCCTCAAAGGCTTTCCCATCCCCATCCCAAGCCTCTGCTCGGATATACTCGTATACTCGTAGCATAAAATGCCAATAAAGAAACAAAATGATTGGAACAGTTATTGGAAGAACTGCATTCGCAAGGGAACGGCGCGCCGGCTATTAGAAATGATAAAATATCAAGAAAAATGCTGCCAGTGGTCAGTGGTCACTGGCCAGTGGCCAGTGGCAATGGGCAAGCCAATCAATGGTAAAAAAATCCATTTAACAAATGCTCCAATTAGCATTGTGGGCGGCTATGAGGCTATAAGGTGGGGCCGGAGGGCAGGTGACCGGGTAGGGCAGGGCGGGTTGGTGTGGTGTGGTGTGGTGTTTGGCTCTGGGTAATGGATAATGGGTAATGGATTTCAGGGGCCACAGTGGACCAAGCCGAGAAAACAAATGTCGGGCGGGGCCCGGCCGCAGCAATATCAGGAAGGAAACTCTGATCTTTGGCCCAACGAAGTGTGGATTCTCTGAAATATAATACCTTCACATGTATGGAACATCTTAAATTATCTATACCTCCTACATCTTCCTTAAACAGAATGAAAACGCACACGTTGTATCCATTTCTTTTATGTTCATGTTTTATGGTGGATTTTCATTAAAACTTTCTAAGTTTCATGATTTTTTTCTCTCCGTAGTGCCTCTCACACAACCAATTGGCACTTGTGCCAAAGCTTATCCAGATCCATTCAGATCTAAAGGAACAATTCCGGAACAATCTTCAACGGCAGATGGGTGATGCCCTGCCTGCAAGGGTATCACTGATCGAAACGAAACAAGAGCGTGATCAGTTGACTGGCAATGTCGACGTCATTGTCGTTGGCACGACATTTGGTTAAATTATGGCCAGCGCCGGGTGACCAAACGGGGACAGTTGCTGGCTCTGTATCTGGCTCTGGCTCTGGCTCTGACTGTTGCTCTGGCTCTGGCTCCGACTTCGCTGGCTTTAGATCTGGGGCTGACTTTGGGGTCCAGATTGAAGCGGCTTCGATTGTGTTGTGGCCGTGCCCAGGCGCTCTGTCAATCACCAGATGTGGGGGCGGTCTCTCCCTCTCTTTCTCTCTCTATCTCTCTCTATCTCTCTCTCTCTCTCCATCTATCTCTCTCTATCTCTATCTCTCCCTCTCTGTACGTATGAGAAGGCGTGGTCGACCCCAAAAGCCATGCCGCATTTAGCTACTTGACGTTGTTGCTGTGGTTGTCTTTCATTAGTCGTGATTAGTTTTGAAAAGGAGCACAAAATGCACAAAAATTGGCAATTTGAGTCTGATGTTTGTTTTTCCAGTATCTACCCTGGACGGCTCGTTGCCCAAGGGGTGTATATGGATATGGAACCTTCATTACAGGATATAAGTTGTTAAGTTGTATCTGTTGTGGCGTCTGATCGATTCTACGTTGGGTGTGCGGTATTTGATGAAAAACATTATTTCGATCTTTTAAAGTCCAAGTCGATGCGAGCCACAATGATAGCTTGGAGCATTTTCTTAGCTTTTGGTTGGGTTTCGAATTGAAATATTTTTTAAAACTTGCCTAAAATCTGATGAAGATCTGACGATTTGAAGTTGGCCACCATTTTAAGCCAGCAGCCACTCAGTATCACATAGCCGAACCCCTTTGGCTTCTGCATTCTTGCATTTTTTTTTTTTTAATTCGAAGTCGCGCCACGCGCCACAAGCAACAACTGCAACACAAACACGCCACTTGGACTTGACAAATTGCGAGCAACGTTTACAATTGAAACAATTTAATCAAACAACAAGCCAGAGGAGCGGACAACGGTGGCAAATCAACTGAAATGCGACGCTGAGTTGCACATTTTGTTGCCCCATTGTACGGGTACGGATACGGAGTGGCAGCAGAGTGGAAAAGAGTGGAAAATGCTGACAAATGATGTGGATCGAAAAATATTTACCCAACTAAAGCAGCCACAATCTCTGCGTTAAGGCCAAGTACGAGTATATAAGATCTTCTGGACAGTCTGTAGGTTAGAGACATTGGAATCGGGCCAGAATAATGCATGCTGAAGAGCCACGAACCACGAAATATCATAAAATATGTAGGGGGGAAAAGAGAAAGATGCGGTTGGAAATGAAAAGCTGCGACTTGAGCAACGAACAGTGGATGTATATATACGTACATATATATCAGAGATAAGATAAATAACTCAAGAAGACAATGAAGATCTATGTACTTTCGAATAGCAAGAGTGGTCGATAGGCACGTGAATACAAACTTTAAACAAAGCCCACAGCTAAAGGGAAGAAACGGATCATTCTGCTAGATATTAGCAGATTCTGATAATTAGTTAAGTAGATAATTAAGCCATCAAGCGAACTAGTTCATGATAGAACTAGGAACTGGTTCGAGCGATAGAATTAATAGTGGGAAATGTTTATCCGACACCTGATGCTGTCTTGATCTCTGCTTCCATCTATTAGCATGTATTGCAAGCCCTTTACTACTCGTATTTCAGATCGTGAAATCATGACGCATGTCACTTGGATTGTCATCGTGTAAATGGAACTGCAGATAAGCTGTGGCTGTGGCCAGCCGATTGATCGAGGCACCTTCGCGGGGGGATCGGAGTACGATGGAGGGCATATTTGAAATGCCGATGGGCAAACACATGTCCACAGCCAGCTCCTGCCACAGGGAGAGGCAAAGAGCAGCTGAGCAGGTAAATGATTAATGTGCATTTAATTGGCGGTTCAACGAATGAGCTCAAGCGCGAGGGCGAGGGCGATGGCGAGAGGGAAGAGGCAAGAGGCAAGAGGTTGGCGCGATAAATTCGATAAACTAAACTGTGGGCTGCTAAATGTTCCCATTTATTAAAGATTAAATATATAATCAACCGCAGAGGCGACAACGGAATCGCAATGGAGCAAACCAGAAAGAAATGCCAGCCTCAAGGGCCGAAGCCTTAGATACCCTTGCAGATATGATAGTCGTACCATGTCTTAGGAAAAGTTCCTTTACAATCCTTCCTTTCTGTACAATAAATGTATCCAAATTTCATCAGCATTTTTGATTTAACTGTCCTTTCGAGCAGATAAAGGCAATCTCACATTCAACGATCTGTATGTGATGATCCCACTGTCTGTGATTCGGAATTTCATCGTTTCTGTGTTATAAAACTATTCTTTCCATGGTTGTAACCCTCTGAAAGGGTAGAACTAGCAAAACGACAGCAAAATAGATAGATAAATAAATAAATAATAAATAAAGTAAACAGCATCGCAGAGATCGCGGCTCATTTGCATATCAACTTTTCACATTAAATTCAATTGAAAGCTTTTCTCACTTTAGCATCATTTTGAAATTCAATGAGCCCCTGCCACCGTCACCGCCCCCAACCGAACCGAAACGCGAACCTCGAACCGCGAACCGGGGGCTAATGTATCTATTGCCATTCGATTCGAGCACAAAATTTATGATGGCATTAAGCTAATGTTATATGCAAAAATCGCTTAAATGTAAAATGCAAAAATATATAGTGTTAGTCGTAATTTACACGAAGCACAACATAACCCTGCCCCCAGTCCTTCCTTCCGTACGGCCATAATAGAATCCATGCATATTCCACCAGACATTTGCATGGATAATCGTATGGTATCGTATCGTATTTACTACGAAAACGATGTGCCACCGTCCGTTGAGGAGATGGTTGATTGAATTTCATGATTTTGTTTCAAGCTTAGAACAAAATAAGATTCGATAATTATAGTTTTAATATTTCGGGATAACTCTACTAAAACTTTCTCTTCTTTTTAACTAAGGGCCATACTGGCCTATGCGAGGCCCAGGTTAACCGAACCTAACCTTAATGCAGATTCTGGAATTTGAATTTCCGCACACTGTGACCTGTTCACGCTCACCATACTAACGATAAGACTGTGAAATAAAAAATACTTATTGATATCGAAATATTGCTACATAATTACTACGTTCTTTCTACATAGCGACACATCCATGTTACTTTTCTCAGTGGCGACCCCTGTCAGATGGGGCTTTGAATAGTCAACGATAGATGGCGGCTCTCTAAATCCAACGGCAGATTTCCAACTCAAATTTAAATTTTCCAACTAGCGATTTTTAATATCAAATAAAACTTAAATTTAGTTTCGGCTTAGTAATAATTTTCCTCGAATTTTAGTCTAACATCTATCTTTTCTGCATGTATGAGACCGGATCAGACAGGACGAAAATCTGTGGCATACATAGTTTTGAACGGACAAGAAAACCGAAAACGCAGAATCATAGAGAATGACTGCATATCTGCACCTGGATGGGATCATTTTTACAGCCAGAAGGAACAAATAAAACGCAGTGTTTACTCTCTTTTTCTCTCTCTCACACAGAAATTGGTCGTAAGGTGAAAATCAGATAAACGAAGTACAAGATTGAACATTAGAACATTGCTACTGGTCGTCCTTATTGCGAACATCCATACCAAAAGACCCAGAGAGAGAGTATGATGTATAGGTTACATTAATCATCAGACTATATATGTACATACATATATGCGGACCTGAGCCGTTTGACCTATTGTCTTCATCTCTAACTTTCATATTATCCAAAGCGCTTATAATATTCTTTGACTTTGAAGCACTAATTTGAAGGAAAAAAGAGACAGGTGGGCAGACTTGGCAATCGAATGCATTTTCCATAGAGTCGATCATTTTTTCTGCTGTGCTGAAAATTTGAAAATTAATATTTACTTATGCTGATGTTACCGAAACGGAGGCAGTCTTGGTGGTCTTGGCTAGTCGGATGCTGCCATAACTTTATTGGTTTTTTGCGAATTCCGCGAACTATCAACGGAGAGCAGAGAAACACACATTTTGGTGGAGACGACTCATCCAGCCGCAGACACATGTTGCCATGACCACGCCACCAGATGGGGCCACGCACATCTCTCTGGCACACACACAGACAGATACTCGCTGATAGTTCGGTAAACAGAAGACGAAACTGTGACTTCCATCTATAATACTCGTAATCATAATACAAAGATTCGCCGTTAAGTTACATTTGGAAGGATCATCGAGGGATTTAATTTTGATTTTGACGGTGCCTGGGCCAGGTCTTCCCCCTGGACTGTTACGGATTCCTTATTGTGTTCTCAAGATCTTTTGTGATTGTAATAGAGTGTAAAAACAAATACTCTTCTGGCTTCTAAGGAACCAATTTGTTTCCATATTTTCCTTGATGACTGAGATCCTTTAAATTTCCTATACTTGTCTATTTTTCCGTTCCCCTACTCAATCGATAGGTCTAGGTAGAAATTCTCTTGCCGCTTTACCAAAAATATCCCAATCGCTTGATGAAAATACTCACTGCGATCGTGAGTGGCGAAGAGATCACGTTTTGGCGTGTCATGGACGCATCTCTGACGCAAACAGAGCAGCTGGCTGCCAGCGACAGAAGAGAGCCGACGTGCGCGTGTATCTGAGAGCTACTTTCGCAGGCAAAGGCAAAGGTGGTCGTCGGCCGGCCCGGCTGGCTTGCTTCTCGCTCTCGCTCCGGCTCCACTCTCACTCTCTCGTGCTCTCTGCAGCAACAAGTTGAAGCGACTCTGGCCCATTCTTAATATTTTTTAAATTTATTTTTTGTCCGGCCGAGGTTTGTTCTTGTACTGTTTTTCCTGCGGTAAAAAGTGAAAAGTGAAATTGCAGAAGAGATGGAAATTGTTTAATAACAACTTGGCCTCTTTCTTGTCTGTTTTTGTTTGTTTATTTGTTGGCGAGTGTATGCTCTTTTATTATCTTTTTGTTTCGTAAATTGTGGTATTGCGTGAATCGTGGAATCGACCTTTGCGAACTTATCGTCGTAACAGCAGCAGCAGCAGCAGCAACAAAACCTAATAATAATTAAACCGCGTGTGCTCATTCGCCTACCAATGTATGCGTAATCGTATCTGTGTGCTTGTCTCTCTGTCGGTCTGAGTGCCTCTGTGTGTGTGTGTGTGTGTGTGTGTGTGTGTGTTTGTGTGTGCGGCGGGGCATTGCAAAGCCCCAGACGCCAAACGCCGAGACAGATACACGCAGCGCCGTCCAAGTGTCAACAGTCGAGTGCCTTGTGCCCAAGAGCAACCCTCTCCAACAAGTCTCCGATCCGATCCACCAGACAACCAAGAACCCAAGAACCACCCATCAACCAGGCCATCAGGCTTCACCCGATCCATGCATGACCATTGCATGAGGCAGAAGAAAGTGCAAACTGAGCAATCGGCGGAAACGTGATCGGTGGAACAGGTGAGCCGAAAAGAGCTTCCTCAGTTAATATCAGGGCCACTTGCAACCCATACTAGTCTCAATGTTGAGCTATGAGTGGACGGCCTACCATCATTAGTGTTTTGCTCCTAGGATAGGAACATTCGAAAGATGAAGTCTTTCAGTAGCCTTCATAGAGCCACTAACGCTGTCCCCTCATGGGATCTAGCGATCCCAAATGCCATGGCACAAAAATGTTAATGTGATACTCGACAGATGGATAAATGAAGAGATAAATTTGCATTATTTGCAACTCAATTATGGATGGAGCATTGAACTAGATTGAAATATGGGTACGCCTTTTGGGGGGCTCCTTCATTAATTCGGGTCCAAGTTAAAGCTGAAAATTCATGATTTTAATTTGAAGAGAGATCAATGAACGCAAGCTCAGATTAAAAGCAGAACCATAAAGAACGACCCATTATTGACGTCTCGAGCTGCTGTCAAGGTCCGTACAGGGACCCAAAATCGTACTTGTACAATCAAAAAATCTACGAGCTACTATTAAGCGACATCAGTGTCCAGTCGAGTCTGTCCGTCCAGTTCTCATAGCACGAGTGCGAATAGTACCCTTCCACGGGCAGCAGCAGCAGCGCAGATTAGTAATTCCCCAGAGATAAGCCTTAAACAAAAAAAAATTGCAATAAATCACAGTATTGCCCAGAACCTCTCCACGCGGCGGGAGACCTTATCTCTGGCAGAGACAAAGAGAGAGAGTGCGAGTGCGAGTGCGAGAATGACAGATATTGGGGGGAAACAGTGCGATAATCAAAATAGATATTGAGTAACTATCGAAGTATAAACAGTCCATCGAACTCGATCGATTGCATAATTGAGATACGCACGGCAGAGTCGTCCGAGTGGGAGAGAGAGGACTGGGTGGGTGCCTCTAACTAGCTGTTAAGGTCGAACACGCACACCCTCACAGACAAGAGCAGAGCAGAGCAGAGCACCTGGACAGGTGAGTCAGCCACTGAGAGCGGGAGAGGATCTCAGGTGAGGGACAGCGTCGGAGAGTAATGCAAAATGCTTGTGCGTCAAGACCCATCCAATCCGATCCGATCCGATCCCATCCAATCCAATCCAATATACGAAGAACCGATTCGATTCTAATGGCACATTCTGAGGCGTGTGTGTGTCTGCTCCAGTTTACGTTTTGCCGGCCTTTGATTTGTAAACCAAATAGTTTTCCGCGCTGTTTGTTTATTTAATTAGCATTTGGCTGTAGTCCGACCGTAAGACAACACCAGATCCACGATCCACATCCACAACCGAGACTCTAGCCGTAAGGTGGCTCTCAATTGCCCGCACGATCCAATTGTGCGATGTCCAATTTACAGCCGCAGCAACGCGATGCGATCGTCCAAATATACCCGTAATCGTACTCGTACTCGTACTCGTACTCGTACTCGTACTCGTATTCGTACTTATATAAGCAGACACCCAGCTCCCGCGCGCCGCTGAGTGCCGGACCCAGCGTTTATTTTAAGTCTCGACTCAAGTGTCCGAGGGTCTTGGAAGATCTGTGCGCCTCAGAAAACAATTCCAAGGAAATGCAAATATTTCCCAGTGTGTCTGTGTGTCCCAGAGTGTATGTGCACTCAACACTTGTTGGAATAAATCGGAGTTCGTGTTGACCTACGCATATATGTATGTACACATATGTATGTATATAGTAGAGTACAGGGGGGGAAATGGAAGCGAAATTATTAGAGTTGGCAAATGATTCTATTCCCAAAGATGATCCGTGGATTGCGGACCCTCTAATGATCCATCTGATCGATCTATTAGTAGGTACTTCAAGCGATTGTACGCCCACATGATAGCCTTTCTATGAAGTACAAGTCTTAAGTGATGCATTTTCCAGAAAAGCGCTCAGGGGAGAGCATTGTTGGGGGGAACACTGTACAGAGGCTGTCGGATGTTGGCATTAACGTCGGGGCACGCGCCACGGCGGCCACGAGCCATCAATTTGCCCTTCCATCCAAACGATCAAAATCAACGTTCTCCTCTTTCTCTGGCACAGAATCAGAATCCCATGTGCGTCGCTTGCTGAGGGTCCGAGGCTTGCCGAGTACACCCACACCGAAACCAGCGCCGCCACCATGCTGCAGCACACAATGACCAAGCGCAAAACGCTGATCATTGCCTGCTTTGGGATTGCGCTGGGCCTCTGCATCGGCACCGTGCTGAAGAACTACCGGGCCCTGGAGATCGTGAAGCGGTGCAACCTGCGGCCAACGAACTTGAAGACGCCCAACGAGATAATTGGTCTCGAGGACGAGGACACCATACAGAACTCGCAGCGGAATCTCGTGTTCGTGGGTGTGATGACGGCCAAGAGCTTTCTGGAGGGACGGGCGAGAGCCGTGTACGATACATGGGGCAAAGAGGTGCCCGGCCGCATTGCATTTTTCAGCTCGGAGGGCAGCTACTCGGAGGAGCTGCCGGTGGTGGGGCTCAAGAACGTCGACGACCGATACCCGCCGCAGAAGAAGTCCTTCATGATGCTGTACTATATGTACGAACACTACATCGACCGCTTCGAGTGGTTTATCCGTGCCGACGACGATGTGTACATGGAGCCGAACAAGCTGGAGCGCTTCCTGCGTTCCATCGACAGCTCGAAACCGCAGTTCATTGGACAGGCGGGCAAGGGCAACAGTGAGGAGTTCGGCCTGCTCTCCTTGGAGTTCGACGAGAACTTCTGCATGGGCGGGCCGGGCGTGATCCTCAGCAGCGAGACGCTGAGACGCGTGGCACCGCACATACCCACCTGCCTCAAGAATCTCTACAGCACGCACGAGGACGTGGAGGTGGGCCGCTGTGTCCAGAAGTTTGCCGGCATCCCGTGCACTTGGAACTATGAGGTAGCCGATCACAACCGTCTCTGTTTCCGTCACCTTCTCTTTCCCTGCTAAGCTTCACTCCTCCCTCAGATGCAGTACATCCTGCGGCACAACTCCAGCGGTCGCAACGCGTACACGGGCAAACTGAAGCGCAAGGAGATCCACAACGCTATCACTCTGCATCCCATCAAGCAGGCACCACTCATGTATCGCCTCCACTCCTACATACAGGTGCGTACGACACATTTTCACACTTCAGATTGCAGTTTCGATTCCGCTCTTTACCCACCAAGCAGGGCCTGAAAGCGGAGGAGATGCGCCAGGAGTCTCTGCTTCTGCATCGGGACATCAAGCGCATGGCCAAGTATCTGGATGTGCCCGACGAAAGCACTTACATGCTACCCAGCGTTTCGCCGGATAGCGATTCCGGGAAGAGACACTTTCAGGATCACAATATACTAGGTACGTCCCATACTTACGCACAATCGAATACATCGTTTTAGTCTTGGATTTCGCATGAAGTCAGTCAATATTCAATATTGATAGTAGCACAAATTATCATATAAACTGCAAGTCTGGTGGTCGCAACTATTTGAATTCTTTTGGCGCTCAATATCGAAATCACGAGGTATATCGATATGGAAGAGAAATACTGCAATACTGGTCGTATGACACTACATTTCAATTGAAAAGTGAGACCAGCAATAAGAACGCTATATTGAATTTGCGGTATATAAGATTTCATGCATCAGATGAAGCGTAAAAGTATATATAACCATATATGAAAATATCATGAAATTCGATATCGATAGCGTTCCAAATGCAGCCCTAAGCACAGCAACCGCGCAACAGGTGTTTGAAATACAAATCAAATTTTCTTCATTACAACATTTTATTTGAAAGAACGCTAAAACCAAAAGGTAAAACAAAACTTAGGATGTGTCGACTTTTCGCTGGACCTCGTATGCAGTGTCGCCGGAGTCCAGACCAGCCGCATAGCCCATAAGGTGGGGCAGGAGATTCTGCTCCATAATTCCGCCAAAAAGATGCGACTGCGGACCTATGGCAAAGATGGGCACATCCTCGCCTGAGTGGACTCCCTTACGTCCGTTGATGTAGCTGGGCGTGAAGGAAGCTGCAAGAGAGCGAAGAAGGAGAGCTCAGTTATGGGAATAACGTACTCAAGGAGGATTCAGGAGCTACGCACTTTGACTGAGGGTCTTGCCGGGACTTTCGCGCTGGCCGTTTTTTCCTTGACTCTGCCACTTGCCAATGGCGTAATTGAGGGTGCTGTACTGGATCCCGTTCACGTCCCGCTGGAGATCGTCCATGCCCAGGATGGGGGTGCCGCGCTTTGCATAGCCCGACATGGTAAGGGTGTGCGAGTGGTCGGCGGTGACCACGATGAGCGTCTCTTTGGGATCAGTCAGGCGGAGGGCCATCTCGATGGCCGCATCAAACTCGAGCATCTCGTCCAGGGCATACCCGACGCGCGTCTCATGGTGGCCGTGGTCGATGCGGCCGCCCTCGATGAACACAAAATAGCCGTCGGGATGCTCCGACAGGCGCTCAATGGCCACCGCTGTCATCTCGCTGAGCCTTGGCTGCTCCTTGTGTGCGGCCAGGTGATAGGCCATGTGGCTGTCGCTGAACAGCCCCAGCATGCTCCCATTGGAGCTGACGCAGCCGCGCAGCTCGCTGAGCGAGCGGGCGAGACAACTTTCCGGATGGGCAGACTGCCAATTCTGCACCAGATCCCGGCCATCGCGTCGCTCGAGACCGAACTTTCCGAATCCGCCGCCCAGGATCACCTTAAAGTGGCGGCCCGGCTCCTCGTCCACCAGCTGGCGGGCAATCTCCAGCTCGTCGCTGCGCCTGGCCACGTGAGCATATGCCGCCGCCGGGCTGGCATCGGTCACACGCGTCGTCGTCACCAGCCCCGTGGCCTTGCCCGAACGGTGGGCCCACATACTGAGGGAATCCACCTTCTCGCCGGCGGCGCTCTGGCCAACGGTGCCGCTGCTAGTCTTCACCCCGCCCAAGTAAGCGGTGGCCGTGCAGGCCGAGTCCGGGGCCTGCTCGTTGGTACAGTAGGTCTTGCACAAGCCGGAGTACGGGAACTCCTCGACAGCCAGCTTGGTCTCCTCGCCGCTGCGTCCCTGGCGCTGGCCCTTGAGTATGCGCGCCGCCGTCAGTGTGGTGATGGACAGGCCATCGCCCAGCATCATGATGATGTTCTTAGCCCTACGCCCGTCCGTGACCGTGTCCTGGGTGCGGTCCAGTCGAGCCGCCACCTGATCGCGCGCCTGCTTCAGCCAATAGCTGGCTGTCAGCTCCTCCACGGCTGAGCCTCCCGTCGACCTCGGCGTTGGCCCCTCCCTCCCGTGCTTCAACAGCGGAGGGACATTGGCACAGAAGGCCATGGGCAGTCCCAGGATCACCAGTAGCGACAGCAGCTGGCCCAACGTTTGTGGTGGCATCTTCCAATAATTTGACTCGTGTACTACACTGGGAATTCCGTTCTGACTGCCTTCCAAATATGCCAGTCAATCAATCATTCAATTTAAAGGCAGCCCCAAACACGCAAAGCCTACCTGCTGATTGCTGATTGCTGACTGCTGACTGCTGACCTCCTGGTATCCAGCGGAGACATGGAATACGGCGGCTAATTAGCATTCACCCAGTTCCCACCCGCCGCCACGAGCTATCATCGACTCGATCACTTAAGTGCGCTTTCGTTTCTCTCTGCAGGAATTAGCCCGGAACTGAACAAATTTGTACCCGGGAGCACGGAGGATCTGCTGGACTGGTCCTTCATAGCACGGAGCCTTTATTCGGCCAGCTCGGCGAATCCCAAGCAGAAGATAGACTCGTCGATGCGCGAGGGACTCGAGGATGTGATCACCGAAGTGATGGAGAACATCAATAACTATTCACGGCAGCGCGGCAGGGTGATTGAGTTCCGGGAGCTGCTGTATGGCTACCATCGACTGGATGCCCTCCATGGGCAGGACCTCATACTGGACCTGCTGCTCATCTACAAGAAGTATCGGGGCAAGAAGATGACAGTTCCCGTCCGCAGACACCTCTACGTGCAGCGTGCCTTCACGGGCATCTTTGTGAAGGAATTCGATGAGGACTTCTACAATGTCACCCTGCAGCAGAGTGAGTCCGCATCCGCATCCGCCAAGCAAATCACACTTACTTCCGCACCGTTCCTTTCAGGTCTGCTGGGCAGCATCCTACACAGTGGAATGGCGCGTTTGAGTAGCCACTTTACGATGGCCAGCGGCCTGCTACCTCAGGCAGAGGACAAGATTGTGTTGGTACTGCCGATCTCCGGACGACTGGGTACCTTTGAGCGCTTCCTGCGCATCTACGAGCACATATGCATCAAGGCGGAGCAGCACTGCGACCTGCTGGTGGTTATATTCGGAGCCCCAGATGAGCTGGGCGATCACCTGCATCTCTTGAGCGATTTGCGGGGCCGTCACGTCTACCAGCAGGTGAACTGGATCCAGCGCAGTGGATCCTTCTCCCGGGGTGTGGCCTTGGATGTGGCCGCCCGCTCCTCCTACATCCAGCCCGCGGACATCATCCTGTTCATCGATGTGGACATGGTCTTCGAGGTGGCCACGTTGCAGCGGGTGCGCATGCACACGCAGCGGGGGCGGCAGGTCTATCTGCCCATAGTGTTCAGCCAGTACGATCCGCAGCGTCGCTCGGATGGCGCCACAACCACAGCCGGAGGGGACTCTCCGCCGCCCATCGACGATGAGAACGGATACTTCCGGCAGTTCGGGTTCGGCATCTGCGCCATCTACAAATCGGACATACTGGACGAGGACATCAATGGCTTCGATAAGGATATCACCGGCTGGGGCCTCGAGGATGTCAAGTTCCTAGAGAAGATTGTGCGCGTGGGCACACGCCAGCAAGGGTTCCTTTCAAACACCGCCGAGCTGCCCCTGGACTACAACGAGGCCGCCGAGCAGTGGCGTCGCCTCAGCGTATTCCGTGCCCCGGATCCCACCCTCGTCCACGTCTACCACGACATCAGCTGTGACATCCAGCTGGAGGCCGCCCAGTACAACATGTGTCTGGGCACAAAGGCCAACTCACTCGGCAGCACCCGGCTGATGGAGAAGCTATTCTACAACAGCCGCGACAATTTCCGCTTCATAGAGGCCTTCAACAGGCAGAAGCAGCAGCAGCAGCAGCAGCAGGCCAGATGATGGATGATGGACACCCATCCATCCATATTCCTGCTGCCATATATAGTATTATGTTACGTTTTAATCTTAATCGCAATCAGTTTATGTTTCCCCATCTGTCTGTGTGTGTGAATGTCCCATCGTATCCTTGTAAGCGTTTGTCCTAGTGTGTGCGTGTGTGAGCCCCCCATTGGCTACCAGTCCTTAGTCCCTAATGCAAGAGCAAGAGATAAATTCCTAGAAAGAGGGAAGGGTCTGTACAGCTGGAGGAGAGGACCAGAGGACGGGCATCCACTGAAATATATGTATGTATGTTTGGTCCTGATTCCAGCCGTTGATTCCGATTTAATTTTGGAAGCAACGATTTGATATTAAGAATCTAGATTTATAAGAGAAATATCTGCATAATTGAAGAACACACTATAAATTATTTGAAAACATCTTTTCGACTTCGTTTTTATCTCGAGATACACTCAGACAAAGCACCATCGGATTCCATAACTGAATGAGCTCCACAGTCTATTGTATTTGGGGATGACTTGACTCTATATAACCCTTATAGCGATACAGTTGGCCCCCTATTCCCCTATTCACAGAAGAAGAGAGACCACTGTTTTACTTCATCAAGAGCAGTCGACTCTAAGCCTCGACTTCAGTCTTATTCTTAAATCATTGTTCAACAATTAATGCACAATTTGATACACAGATACATAGGTGCGTATACCAGAAGAGTTATACATCAATACATCAATACATGGGTCAGTGGGGGGTAGTGGCAGTAGTGTAGTGGCTGGTCATTGGACCAATGGGTAAAACTATGAATAATATGTACTATATCTATATGTAGGTGACGGGCTCTATGCCGAGAAGCGAGAGGGCCACATTGAGCACCTGACGCACCGCCTTAATCAGGTAGACGCGGGCATAGAGGACTGGCATCAGCTGGTCTCGCATCTGAACGAGAATCTTCTTCTGGCGGTAGTAGCGGCTGAAGACTGCGGCCAGGCTACTGATGTAGCGCACCAACAGGTGCACGTCACACTGACCCTGCTGCAGCAGATTCAGCGTGGACTCGACCACCTCTGGGAAGGGCAGTAGGTAGCCGTAGATCAGTTTCCAGTCGAGCTGCAGGAAAACAACCGAAAAACAACGTTACGTTTTAGTTACGGTCTCCCGTTGGAGATTCAACTCAACTCACATCGTCCTCCAAGAGGCTGAGATCGATGTCGTCCAGCGGCGGCAGTGGCTGATAGACACCTGCCTCCACCTGTGCATTGAAGGTACGCAGCAGCGTCTCCAGGCGGGCCGAATTGTATAGAATGTACGAGGCCCCCTTGGAGCCGCCCGATCCATTGCGCACCACACTGGCCGCCGAGGCATGGCGCACCTCAAACAGATCCACAATCACGGCAGCAGCGCCCAGGCGCTGGATAAGGCCATCGAAGTCGCCGTGCGAGCTACTCATGCGGACGCCATTGCGATGCATGGCCATAAGTATCATGTCCTTTGAGCGCAATCTGTCCATGGAATAGAAAGAGATAGAAAGTAATGCATGGCATGGAGGGGGTAAGCGAGTAAGACTCACGCAACGTAGCTGTCTCTGTTCATTGTGGTGGCTGTCTTCCCGACGGGCTCCAGTACGGGTCCACAGACCAGACAAACGTGGTCTGTCGGCTGGTTTGGGCAACGTTGAGCCTCTACGGTCACGCGGAGAGTGTCATCAGACTGCTGATCTGGATCCACCAGGCGCCAGGCGGAGTAAGCCATTAGGCGGCGGGTAATCACGCGGAGCTGACTGAGACGATAATGACCGAGCTGCTCGGTCCCATCGTCGAGAGTCGTGTTCGGGCTCTGACCAAGGCACAGAGTTGGGGCTTTGTCCGACTTCGAGATGTGACCATACCGATCCCCCTGCTGGAGCACTACGTTCAGAACGTAAGCAATAACCGGACGACGGTGAAAGCTGAACGCGCAGCGATCCTTGTAGAGGGGCGTGATCCCCTGCAGGGGGAACACCCAGTCTTTGGCCTTCTCAATTAGACCCTGCATTGCCGCCTCATTGGGCAGCATTAGGTCCATTTCCTTGTATGTGTCCTGGCGCATCTTGCGTCCCTGCTTACGACAGTAGGCTTCCCAATACTTACTGATGTTAGCGATGCTGATGTCTCCACGGTCGGGAATCTCCTCGATGTGAAAGCGAATGAGCACGCCGCATCGCTGGAACAGTACCGGAGCAGAAGACTCCTCCTTATCCACAACAACCGTGAAGAAGTTCATCAGCTCCTGGGCTAGCTTGTTCATGGGATATTGATAGGACACCATTGGAACGACAATCTAGCGAAATCTAGAAAAATTTAAATTTAAATTCAAATGAGTGCGTGACCTGCGATAAAACTATTTTTCGGAACTCTATCAGACTGTCAAGAAGAATACAATAATAAACCGCCGACTCTGTTGCGGGTTTCTTTTGTGGATTTTCATCGATTTTTTTAAATTATCGATGTTTTTCATAGCGGCCTATCGCAATGGGAGAAGAGCTAAAATAACTAAAAATCTAAGTAAATACACTGCGTTTAAATTGTCAGAGTCCGTTTTGTGTGCCACCATCTTGAATCGCAGCCGCATTTCTAGAACAATTGTGTGAGGAAATAAAACTAAAATAGAATAGTCTCCACAAAAAGCGTTGAGACACACACACGTATCACAGTTCAAAAAACAGCGACTCCTTTGAGCCTTTGCTGTAGGTGTGTGGTTGGAGCAGACTCTTTTGGTTGAAATGTCGTTTAAGATTGCTGTTGCTGATTTGCAGGATCAACCTGGAGGATGTGAACTCGGACTTGGCCTTTTTTCTCAGCAAGAACGAGGAGCCCGCCGCTCCAATTACAACCATTACGTGTTGCCGCATCCCATCTGGATTGTGGATAAGATTCGCTTTGTCTCCAGAGAATCCAGAGCGGCACAAGTAATCTAGATGCCTACGGAATTTGGGAATTAAAAAAATTAAGCTTGTTTGACTCATGTGCCGACTATCACGGTCTTAATACTGCGAGTGTACTCTAAATTTTTGTTTCCATTTTTAAGTTTTTTGCGCAAAGGTTAAATCGACTATCAACATTATCATATAAAGGCATTTCATAAGCTGATCTGATCATCTTTGCCATCGTTTTAATAATTTTGTTCTCATCGGCGAAGCTGAAGCGGGCTAGACGCGTGGCTTATGCATGCTGCTGACCTTGTATTGATTCACCAGATCCCACAATGCATTATCCATGTCCTTACCTATGTTTATAAATAAATAAAAATATCTAAAATGTCGCACCGAAGTGCTTTGGCTGATGCGATACCCACTTATCGATGTATCGCATCTGCAAAAGACCATCGAGCAGCAGGTACATGCAAATCGCAAACGCTCATCGCTATATGAGAAAAAAAGCAACAGCAGAGGTGTTTGGATTGGAATTGCGTTTTTGTGTAAAATTGCGTTTAGCAATTAATTGTTGCTATAATAAGCTAATGGCGAACAGTATGGAGTCACGTGTCGTGGACCTGGACTTGGCCTGTCTGATCTGCCTGAACGAGGAGCCCGGCCACAGCTCCATTTATAGCCATGACTTGGAGCCTCCGCACACCCTGATTGCGGACAAGATCCGCTGTTGCACCAGCCTGAAACTGGAGAGTTTACAAATGCAGCGATGGCCGGACAAAATCTGTGAACAGTGCCACAGTGAACTGGTTGTCGCCTACCGCTTCTATGAGAAGTGCGTTGTGATCGAGAAGCTATTCCTGACTGCGACAAACAGCTCGCACTCCGTCGATGCCGACGAGTTGGCCAGAAACCAGCAGCTGAAGCTGTATCTGGAACAGCACCACGTCAAGCTGCCCCCCAGTTTAAAAATCAAGCGCGTCGACGTGGATGCTGAAACTCCTGTGGCGAGTCGTGCGATGTGTCCAGCAACAAGAGGAAGTGCAGGTGCAAGCGCCAGTTCCAGTGCGAAATCCACAACACCGTATGGCCCAACAGCGAATATGCCCGTGATCAAGGTGGAGTATTGTCAGGAGAGCGAGGAGAACACAGACTCCCTGCCCCAGATACCAGAGGCATCTAGGTCAGTGGTCATGTCCCTGGACACCCTTATCGAGACGGTTCCCATGAAGGAGCAGTCGGTGGATATTTCAGATCAGGAGAGTGGAAAAATGATCATTCCAAGTCCTTGGCACTACGACCCTGCCCCAGAACATTTCTATCAAATTAGAATGGAGGAGACAGTGGTGGAACAGCCACCAGTTTCGCCTCCTCCTCCACCTCCACCAGCACTATCGTCAGCACAAGCACCGCCACCGCTATCACGGGTTCCTAACACCACCCAACGACCCAATATAAGCAAAGCCAGAAGGCGCACAGCCAACCGGAGCGTGCGCCAAAGGTCTGCACCCACAGGTTCTATCAGCTCGCCCTCAACCCGCACATGAAGCCCAACAAGAACGGAAAGGCCAACCTGCGGGTAGGCAGCACGCCAAGCCAATGCATCTCCGCCCATTAAGCAGTAGCCGAGTCCCAAAAAGCGGAAGCAGCCGGCCTGAATGGATGCTGGATGATGGTGGGGCCTCTCACTCCCAGTCCGCCACGCCATCTCCCACATAGTATTATAAATTTATATGTATACGTATGTTAAATGTATTGTATGTTTGTGTAAGTATTTATACATGTATGTCTGAATGTACTCAATTTATTGCCAATCGATTAGCCAAATGAAGAAAAAGTAAGCCAGGATCGTGGATTGAAGGATGTTTTCGGTGCGAGAGCTGAATGCCCGATTATTTTGAATATTCGAATAGCTGGCTAAATAGGAACCTGTACATATATACTATGTAGATTGAGATTTGACAAATAACTTCATATTGAAGAATAAACGTATCAATTATTGGAAAACACACGCCCACTGCTCCACAGGTGGCCGCATCCGATCTTTTCATATCACTCAGGCACTCAGACAAAGCACCATCGGGTTCCATAACTGAATGAGCTCCACAGTCTATTGTATTTGGGGATGACTTGACTCTATATAACCCTTATAGCGATACAGTTGGCCCCCTATTCCCCTATTCACAGAAGAAGAGAGACCACTGTTTTACTTCATCAAGAGCAGTCGACTCTAAGCCTCGACTTCAGTCTTATTCTTAAATCATTGTTCAACAATTAATGCACAATTAGATACACAGATACATAGGTGCGTATACCAGAAGAGTTATACACTCAATACATCAGCTGGGTCAGTGGGGGGTAGTGGCAGTAGTGTAGTGGCTGGTCATTGGGCCAATGGGTAAAACTATGAATAATATGTACTATATCTATATGTAGGTGACGGGCTCTATGCCGAGCAGCGAGAGGGCCACATTGAGCACCTGACGCACCGCCTTAATTAGGTAGACGCGGGCATAGAGGACTGGCATCAGCTGGTCTCGCATCTGAACGAGAATCTTCTTCTGGCGGTAGTAGCGGCTGAAGACTGCGGCCAGGCTACTGATGTAGCGCACCAACAGGTGCACGTCACACTGACCCTGCTGCAGCAGATTCAGCGTGGACTCGACCACCTCTGGGAAGGGCAGTAGGTAGCCGTAGATCAGTTTCCAGTCGAGCTGCAGGAAAACAACCGAAAAACAACGTTACGTTTTAGTTACGGTCTCCCGTTGGAGATTCAACTCAACTCACATCGTCCTCCAAGAGGCTGAGATCGATGTCGTCCAGCGGCGGCAGTGGCTGGTAGACACCTGCCTCCACCTGGGCATTGAAGGTACGCAGCAGCCTCTCTAGGCGGGCCGAATTGTATAGAATGTACGAGGCCCCCTTGGAGCCGCCCGATCCATTGCGCACCACACTGGCCGCCGAGGCATGGCGCACCTCAAACAGATCCACAATCACGGCAGCAGCACCCAGGCGCTGGATAAGGCCATCGAAGTCGCCGTGCGAGCTACTCATGCGGACGCCATTGCGATGCATGGCCATAAGTATCATGTCCTTTGAGCGCAATCTGTCCATGGAATAGAAAGAGATAGAAAGTAATGCATGGCATGGAGGGGGTAAGCGAGTAAGACTCACGCAAGGTAGCTGTCTCTGTTCATTGTGGTGGCTGTCTTCCCGACGGGCTCCAGTACGGGTCCACAGACCAGACAAACGTGGTCTGTCGGCTGGTTTGGGCAACGTTGAGCCTCTACGGTCACGCGGAGAGTGTCATCAGACTGCTGATCTGGATCCACCAGGCGCCAGGCGGAGTAAGCCATTAGGCGGCGGGTAATCACGCGGAGCTGACTGAGACGATAATGACCGAGCTGCTCGGTCCCATCGTCGAGAGTCGTGTTCGGGCTCTGACCAAGGCACAGAGTTGGGGCTTTGTCCGACTTCGAGATGTGACCATACCGATCCCCCTGCTGGAGCACTACGTTCAGAACGTAAGCAATAACCGGACGACGGTGAAAGCTGAACGCGCAGCGATCCTTGTAGAGGGGCGTGATCCCCTGCAGGGGGAACACCCAGTCTTTGGCCTTCTCAATTAGACCCTGCATTGCCGCCTCATTGGGCAGCATTAGGTCCATTTCCTTGTATGTGTCCTGGCGCATCTTGCGTCCCTGCTTACGACAGTAGGCTTCCCAATACTTACTGATGTTAGCGATGCTGATGTCTCCACGGTCGGGAATCTCCTCGATGTGAAAGCGAATGAGCACGCCGCATCGCTGGAACAGTACCGGAGCAGAAGACTCCTCCTTATCCACAACAACCGTGAAGAAGTTCATCAGCTCCTGGGCTAGCTTGTTCATGGGATATTGATAGGACACCATTGGAACGACAATCTAGCGAAATCTAGAAAAATTTAAATTTAAATTCAAATGAGTGCGTGACCTGCGATAAAACTATTTTTCGGAACTCTATCAGACTGTCAAGAAGAATACAATAATAAACCGCCGACTCTGTTGCGGGTTTCTTTTGTGGATTTTCATCGATTTTTTTAAATTATCGATGTTTTTCATAGCGGCCTATCGCAATGGGAGAAGAGCTAAAATAACTAAAAATCTAAGTAAATACACTGCGTTTAAATTGTCAGAGTCCGTTTTGTGTGCCACCATCTTGAATCGCAGCCGCATTTCTAGAACAATTGTGTGAGGAAATAAAACTAAAATAGAATAGTCTCCACAAAAAGCGTTGAGACACACACACGTATCACAGTTCAAAAAACAGCGACTCCTTTGAGCCTTTGCTGTAGGTGTGTGGTTGGAGCAGACTCTTTTGGTTGAAATGTCGTTTAAGATTGCTGTTGCTGATTTGCAGGATCAACCTGGAGGATGTGAACTCGGACTTGGCCTTTTTTCTCAGCAAGAACGAGGAGCCCGCCGCTCCAATTACAACCATTACGTGTTGCCGCATCCCATCTGGATTGTGGATAAGATTCGCTTTGTCTCCAGAGAATCCAGAGCGGCACAAGTAATCTAGATGCCTACGGAATTTGGGAATTAAAAAAATTAAGCTTGTTTGACTCATGTGCCGACTATCACGGTCTTAATACTGCGAGTGTACTCTAAATTTTTGTTTCCATTTTTAAGTTTTTTGCGCAAAGGTTAAATCGACTATCAACATTATCATATAAAGGCATTTCATAAGCTGATCTGATCATCTTTGCCATCGTTTTAATCATTTTGTTCTCATCGGCGAAGCTGAAGCGGGCTAGACGCGTGGCTTATGCATGCTGCTGACCTTGTATTGATTCACCAGATCCCACAATGCATTATCCATGTCCTTACCTATGTTTATAAATAAATAAAAATATCTAAAATGTCGCACCGAAGTGCTTTGGCTGATGCGATACCCACTTATCGATGTATCGCATCTGCAAAAGACCATCGAGCAGCAGGTACATGCAAATCGCAAACGCTCATCGCTATATGAGAAAAAAAGCAACAGCAGAGGTGTTTGGATTGGAATTGCGTTTTTGTGTAAAATTGCGTTTAGCAATTAATTGTTGCTATAATAAGCTAATGGCGAACAGTATGGAGTCACGTGTCGTGGACCTGGACTTGGCCTGTCTGATCTGCCTGAACGAGGAGCCCGGCCACAGCTCCATTTATAGCCATGACTTGGAGCCTCCGCACACCCTGATTGCGGACAAGATCCGGTGTTGCACCACCCTGCAACTGGAGAGTTTACAAATACAGCGATGGCCGGACAAAATCTGTGAGCAGTGCCACAGTGAACTGGGCGTCGCCTATCGCTTCTATGAGAAGTGCGTGCTGATCGAGAAGCTATTCCTGACTGCGACAAGCAGCGCGCTTCTCGTCGACGTCGACGAATTGGCCAAGAACCAGCAGCTGAAACTGGATTTAGAACAGCACCACGTCAAGCTGCCATCCAGCTTGAAAATCAAACGCATCGAAGTGGATGCAGACATTCCTCTGGCAAGTCGAACGGTGGTGGGTTCAGTGTCAGCAGCGTCCAGGGCAAGTACTACACCAACCACAGTGTCTGGGTCAACATTGACCACAGCAGCGACAGGTGCAGGTGGAGCTGCAGCTGCCACAACAGCTGCTGAAAATCTTCCTGTCACTAAGGTTGAGTACTTTGAGGAAGACGAGGACGAGGACACAGACTCACTTGGCCTGATGCCGGATGCCTCCGATTCACTGGTCATGTCGCTGGACACCCTCATAGAGACGGTGCCCATAAAGGAACAGCCAGCCGAGGAAATGTCGTCTGATGAGGAAGACAAGAAGATGGTAGTCCCCCAACCCTGGGACGACGACCCCCCGACCCCAGAGCATGCCTATGAGATCGAAACGCCACTAGCTAAGGAGAGTGAGGGGGAGCCACAGGAGGAGTTGCCACCACCGCCTCCGCCCCCACCGATGCGGACGGCGAATGCACGCGCCCTCAACACGATCCAACGATGCAATATAAGCAAACGGACTTACAAACGCGTCACACCCATCTTTAAGAGGGAGATCGACGACGACGGCTACGTGCTTTTCGATAGCCAACAGATAGCCATTCCGGAGACGCGTCGTCACGCAGAGCGTGCGCGCAAGATCTGCCATGTGTGCGGGAACACCTACAAGTATCAGCATGCCCTCAATGCGCACATGCGTCGCCATAACAACGAGCGTCCCTATCCGTGCGAGGTCTGCCAGAAGGCTTTCATATCGAACGTGGAGCTGCGCCGACATATGCGTGTCCATACCGGGCAAAAGCCCTATGGGTGTCGCTACTGCGACCGCCGATTCTCCGACTTTGGCAGCAGCAAAAAGCACGAGCGTATCCACACAGGCGAGCGTCCGTATGTGTGCGAGGTGTGCCACAAGGGCTTCGCCTACGCCCACGTGCTGTCCGTGCACCGGCGCACCCACACCGGCAAGAAGCAGTTCCAGTGCACGCAGTGCGACAAGGGATTCACCAAGAAGAGCTACCTGGCCGCCCACATGGATCAGCACAACGGCGTCACTGCGGCCGCCCCAGCGGTCAAGCGGCCCGCGGCCACACGCAAGGTGCAAAAGAGACATGCCGTCCCGGAGACATTGTCCATCGGCCATTTGATGCTTGGGGAGCCGGCTCCCAAGGTGCTGGAGGAATGCATTGTCACCCATGATTTCATGTTCAACGAGGAGGACGAGTGCGACGCCGACGATCACGATATGGAGGCGGCGGAGGAAGAGGACCTGGAGCTGGACGATCCAGATCAAGACCCAGAGCACGATGACTTCGACGATGTCTATCACCAGGGTGTGCGCTCCGTCCCCTACGCGCTCGTCGGGAATCTTCTGGACTCTGAGGAGTTCGCTGACGATTCCAAATATCTTATTGACTAGTATTAGTATACGGCCTCGGCCCCGCCCCGCCCACTCTCGCCCACCCTGCTACCACCCGCACACGCACCCGCACCCGCACCCTAGTCGTTTTGTGGTAGAGAATGCGAATGAGATGGAGATTGCTCTATCAGCTGTATAAACACACACTTTTATGGCTGAAGCGAAGCAAAAAGAGAAGCTGGCCCTGAATATGTGCTACAAGAAGAATAACATGTGCCGTGCCACGGCATCCAATTCGGTGGCCGCGTCAGCATTAGCATCGCAGAAGAACAACTGTGCAAATCCACAAGAGTTCCGTTGGACATGTGTGTTGGACACAGACAGTAATCTCTATCTATTGTAGTTTTATTACATTCTCACATTCACATTTAACATTCAGCGTAGATTTGCTATAACTATAAGAGAAGAACCTGAACGGGTGCAGGGGCAGGGGCAGGGGCCAGGGGTCTCCGTGCCGGAGAAGGGTTAATTGTTCTAAAAATATTATCGTGCTCATCGTAGCCGCTATCCACTGTACCGCTATACCACTGTACCGCTGTACCGTGCTGAGATGGCACAAAACTGAAGTTTTTGGCCACGTTCTTGAACCGGTTTGACTGTGTGTTTCTGCGGCTGCGGCTACGGCAGCGGCTCTGCTGTGTGGCCTGTGGCGGGGTCAACGCCACAAATTATGGAACGATACATTATTAAGTTATTTGTTAGGCTAATGCAAAATCTAACTTCTCTTCGCCCTAGACATTGAAAATGTTCGTAAAAAAATATATATATGTATATGTATGTATGTAAAAACGAGTGTTGGTTGCTTGGGGGGAAGGGGGGAAATTCTGGGGGTCGGTCGGGTTACAGATGGAACAATAAAACTTGAACATCGGTGTGGCGTGTGTGTGGGGGATCTGGGCTATGCTGGCTAATCCTCGAAGGTGATGCGTCCGGGGCCATGGTTCTTCATGTAGCGCCTGTAGGCCTTGTAGCGTGGATTCTCCGCCAGCTTCTTCTTCATCTCCTCGTCCTGTTCGGCCTTCCACGCCTCGAAGTTGTCGCGCTTCCACAGCTCCAAATGCAGATACTCCTCGATCTGTTTGTCGTCCTGCGCATTGAACTGATGCTGCCCCATCTTCAGGTAGCGCCGCACCAGATACAGCTTCTGATCGCGTCCGTACGGCTGCTTGAGGATCGTGTAGCGCCAAAACCACTGGCCATGCCACACGATGAACGAGAGAATCGTGTAGGGGCAGATGAGCAGCTGCACCCAGAGGACGTCCCACAGCGTGGGCTTTGCGTAGCCGCCCTGCACGTCCATCTTCTCCTCGATGACCTTGCGTATGATGCGCTCCAGCTCCTCCTTCTGGTCGGTCTTGGACATGCGGTTCTTGCCCTTTTTCTGGATGCGTTCCTGGATCTCGTCGCGGGCAATGTCCAGCGCCTGGTTGCGGTACTTGGGCACCGTGGCAAAGTACTTGATGGCCGAGTCGTAGCGCTGCCAGCCGGAATAGTACTGTATCACTGAAATAATTGTCAGCACCACCACGATCACAATGCGCACATCCACCTTAGGCGCCACGCGGCGGCGGTAGTAGCGATAGTAATGCGCATAGTACGCATCCGGGTTGTCCAGCATATAGTCGTAGTCATTGCGCGACTCCTCGTCGCGCAGGATCTCGTATGCAGTGGCTATTAGCTTGAACTGCTCCTCCGCGAGGGCCTTGGCCTCGACGCCGCGATGCAGATCCGGATGATACTTGCGCGCCAGCAAGCGGTAGGCCTTGCCAATCTCCGACTTGGACGACTCACGTGTCACGCCGAGCACATCGTAGCAGTCCTCCTTGCCGCAGTACAGACCCTCGAGCAGGCCCAGACACAGCGTTGGCAGCGCCACCAGGGCCAACAGACAGGCAGCTTGGATACGCATCTTGGCAGGTTATGCCGCTGCTGTGAGGTGCGGTGGGTGTGGGTTGCAGCGGTGGCAGCAAATACACGGCAACAGCTGTTTGCGGCTGTGGTGAGTGTAGAGCGGAGCGGCAACGTCTCGTCGCCGACTGGGGAGCAACTAGTGAGCCCGCTCGTTTTGGTGGGCACGTTGGCGCTGGCCGTTGTTTGTGCCGCTTGCAGGTTAGAACTTTCCCTCCTACGGCTTTAAGCCCGCTCAAGTTGAGACCAAAACGAAAACGTATAAATTTTGCTAGGGATGGGTATCGATATAGTGTGCTATTTAAGCTCAATTGAGCTAGTTCAGGATTAGGTTCCCGTTCTTTAAAAGAGTATGCCTTAACTAAATTATTTCTTTACCTCTGCCGCATAATTGACTAATGTAAAAGCAGACAATTTTTTTGTCGACAAGCAAACACACATCTGAAACTTCAAATGAGGTGAGTGAATTTTCTGTTCAATTCAACTAGTTCACCGATAAGTTAGTCAATTACTAACGCTCAGTTTGAGGGACTTCGACTAAAATGCTGGAATTCTGTGTAGCATTATAGAATTAAAATCTGGTAATGAAAACCAGAATAATAATAGCCTATTTAATAATCACACAATAAGTTTCTGCAGACTGCGAACAGAGCGTCGTATGAATGAAAGTCCAAGAAGAAACCGCCAAAAAGCAGTGTATGGTTCGGCCCGTCTTGCGTGCTAAGCGTAGACTATACTACCGAAAAGGATAACACGAAGAAACTCAAGATGTCCAAACACAGTTTTATTAGAATTCATGCCCTTATAGAGTTCCCAAAGACTAAAGAAAATTTTGCCGATTTTTCATTTTGATTTTTGTACCTTGCTGCTGGCAACATTGATAGCATGCAAAGTAAATATCGATACTATCGGTAGCCCAGCACCTCAATTGTGTGCAGCTTTCTAGACTTTGTAGATTTATTAATTGGATAAAATGATGTGGGCAGGGCTAGTATCTAGGTCTTGAATCCAGTCATATTCCACGGAATAAAAAAATCATGGAATATATAACTTGAATTCGTCAGTATATTTACGGTATATTTTTAAAATGAGACGGTATATTTTGGTATATTTCTGAGGGTCTGACGGTATATTTTAACGATAAGTCCGCGGCCGCACTGGTCACACTGGTCTGCAGCAAAACAAAAGAGAAAGAACAAAAATTCTGTAAAATTTAAATTATTTAATCTGTAAATAAAGTTGGAAGTTGCAACAGTGGGCTAATTGTTTTGGCCACAGGACGAATACCACGTGTCACAGCAGCATAAACATCGGAATAGCGGAGCAGCTGAACCCAATGCGCATGCAGGGTGCGGGCCAGTGGAGAGCTGTCGCAGTGCAGCAGCAAGCGGAGGAAGCCGAACAGGCGGCGTCACAGTGGGCCCTCCCACTCTGGTAGCGGGGCTGGGCTGGCTATGCTGCTGGGATGCGGTCACTAGCATACGATGTGGCCAGCCGCACTTACACGCCTGCTGAGAAGACGCATCATCTACATAATTCTTGTGCTGCTGCTGCTTATGTGCATTATCTGGGGCAACCTTTTGGATCGAGTAAGTAGCACGAGAACAGTCTGGACAGTGGAAAACTAATCTCGTAAAGTTCCGTAGCAGGGCGCCTTTAGTGGTCTGCACTATGACGACTTTGAGGTGCAGCGCACGCGCCCGCTCCTCTGGACGCAGCAGCTTTTGGCGCCAGAACAGCACATCAATCGTACTCGGGACACGGAACTGCGGTGCCGCAACTCGGTGCAGGGCCGCCAGCTGCTCACCGACGAGCGCGGCTTTGTGTGCCTGCGAGAGCAGGCCCTCCCCAGCGGCTGCTGCAACCTGGAGATGCCCGGAATCGGCTACTACAGCTGTCGCACCTGCAACGCCACCACCAACTGCTGCCGCCTGTACGAGTACTGCGTGTCCTGTTGCCTGCATCCCGACAAGCAGCCACTCCTCGAACTGGTGCTGCAGTCAGCCTACACACCCAAATACATCTATGCCAGTGTGGCAGATCACTTCGAGCTGTGTCTCGTCAAGTGCCGCACCAACTCGCACTCTGTGGAGCACGAGAACAAGTACCGCGACGGTAAAGCCAAGCACTGCTACGGCATCACCGAGGCTCACGAGTCGCAGCGTGACGTGGCCCCCCCGGCTGTCCACAGCTAGCTAACACAACGATTATAGCACGTCCGAAGGTGCTCTTTCTTTCTCCTGCCCCTAAGCTAAGTCAGACATAGCTTCACGTTGAGATTTCTTGTACTCCGCATCCGCCCCAAAGGACTTTGACGGAGTGGACACAGATAAATGAGCTTTACCTCCAACTAGAAATATAACTAGAACTAGACAACAGGCTTGCAGTATTGGTAATGGACCTGGGACTGCAACAAAGCACAACTACCTGTCCGGACCTGACTGTGGGATCTGGGGACCTGCCCTCTTCGCCCGCATATAGAACAAACAAAAAGCAACAAAATGTAATGCAATCATGGATAGCATTTACGTACGTACGAGTTATATTATAGCATAACTTTGTATGCTGCTTTCTTGTAACTTAGATCCTAGATTCGTAACTTAAGTAATTTATTCACGTGTAGTTCTGCTTTCTTTTTAGAAGAATGTGTGAGCCATTAAATGAGAACCATTCAAGTGCCTAAGAGAGCGGCTCCTGGTGTACCACCTGGCCCTCGATGCCGTAGAAGATGGTGTCGTCCTGTATGTAGCCCCAGGCCATGCGTTGCGATGTAAAGCTGATGCCCAGATCCCCGGCATGGCCCACAACGATGGCGCCGCCCGTGCCACCGATGCGTCTGGTCATCTCGCGACACTCCTGGTCTGCCGCCGCTTGGGCGGACATGCCCTTGTGCTCGATGGCGGCCAGGATGCGCTGGGCCAGATTGTATCGCATGATTGTCTCGCCATGGCCGGTGGTGGAAACGCCGCCCCTGGCGTTGTCCGCATAGGTGCCGCTGCCCAGGATGGGCGTGTCGCCAATGCGACCGGGCCACTTGCCTGTGATGCCGCCGGTTGAGGTGCCGACAACAATTTGGCCATCCTGGTCCATGGCCACAGCGCCCACCGTCTCTCCGCTGGGGTCGGTCTTCTGCTCAGCGGCCAGCTCTGTGCGGGCGAAGAAGGGATCCTTGCCCTGGGTTAGCTGCTCCTTGAATTGTTGCAGCGTGAAGCGGGCCCCCTCCGTGACCAAGGCGTTCGCTGGCAGCCGCTCGCTGCCCGTGGACAGGGCCAGCTCCTGGGCCGCCTCGCCGCCGATGAACGTGTGCCGCTGTTTCTCCATGAGACGACGCGCCACCGTGATCGGGTGCATCACGTCCCGCAGCAGAGTGACGCAGCCGGCGCGCAGATCCCGCCCTTCCATTAGACTGGCCTCCATCTCCACCTGCCCGTCGGTGTTCAAGCAGGAGCCGTAGCCGGCATTGAAGTTCTCGTCCAGCTCCATGCTGCGCACCGCCGTCTCGACGGCGTCCAGGGCGCTGCCCTTCGCACCACTGGCCGGCACCAGGCTGCCCCAAGCACAGCGCAGCGCCTCCTTGATGCCCTTGAACTTGCCAGCGATGCGCGAGTCCGGAATGTCCCCGGCTCCTCCGTGTATCAGCAGCACTGGGCGTGGCATTTTCTCAGCTCTTTGTTCTCGTCGGTGTTGCTGCTATCTCGAGCAATTGAAGAGTGAGGCTCCGCTTGCTGGGGTAGCACTGCGCTCTGTTTTTATGGCTGCTTCTTTGTTATTCTCTCACCAGAGGGACGCGACGACAGAGCGACTATCAGTTGCTCTCACTCTCGCCCTCACTATGCGGACGTGCACGAAGTGGTGGTTAGTCCGATCCATGGCCTAGGGTCCGCGTAAGGGCATACAGAAATCGACTCGTCGAGAACCTGTTTTTCTTTCCTTGTTGATCTGCTGCCTGCCTGCACTCCGATAAGGCGCATAATAATCATCTTTGGACTGTGTGCGTGCCGTGTGTGTGTGCGTGTTTTATGGCACATGTTGATATGGATATACTACTCGTTCTCCCACTTGTACTTGTACTCGTACTTTGTTGTGTGGATGGATGTGTGTCTGTATGAGGGACGGACAGGCCTAGTCTTACCCCCATTGGGCAGGTTTTCCTTTAGAAGAATAGCCTTCGTTCTCGTTCTCGTAAAATATGATGAGCACGTACTACACGGATGTGCGTACATATATATATCATGTAACAGCGTTTACAATATACATATGTACGTTACCCCTTATAATAAGTTAAGATATATACATATATAATGATTATATGCACTCCAAACACTCTATTTCTGATGAGCATGTTTATAATTAAAGCGATTGGTAGCTCCTCTTGCCGAAGATCAGCTTTGGCCGTGATCAAAGATGGATAAGGCTGTGGGAAAAGCCCGATTGGTAACTTGGGCCGGAGCATCACCTCAGGAAGGTAGTAACATTCTTTACTATATCAAACAGTACGAGGATGTGGACTAAAGTGCAACGATACTCCAAACGTGGACTGGGAATGCATGCTGCAAGGTCAGAACTAGTTCTCTCATAAGTGAGAACTAGGTCTCTACAATTAGGAACTAGTTCGCAGTACGGCTTTAATAAATCAACGACAGCAAATCTGAATCTGAATGTGATTGTGATTTTGTTTTAGTGTATGTTCAGTTGCCTGTTGCAGGTACATTGGGACGATTGTTGCAGACGATTTGTGCAAACGATTAGCGCAATCGACTCTTTCGTGTGTGAAGTGTGACTTGTTAGTGTACTTTTTGTGCTTTTGTGCTTTTGTGCTTTACTTTTGTGCTGTGTTTGCCGATTCTTGTTTCTGATACGCGTCGATACGATCCTCCAGGAAATCAATCTCCCGCCACATGTCTGAGGCCAAGCTCCAGTTTGGTGGCTTATCGGCGTTCACAATTTCCATCAGGTACTTCAAGCGCTTCACCTCCTTGTTATGGGCGCTCTCGTTGCGCGTTTCCTCCATCGGTACCGGGGGAATCTGCCGTGGCCTGAACGAAGCCACGGCCTTTGGCTGCCTGATCTTCAATTCCTTGCCGACCGGTGTTGCTTGGCAGGCCTTCTCGTTGGCCAAAGGCGGGGGAATAGCCCCTGCGACCAATGCGCGAGCAGTGATGGAACGTTCTTTGGGTACAAAAAGGAAGTTCTTCGGCTGGCTGGCCCGCTTCACGCCACGGCGTATCATGCTCAGCTGGTCCTTGCCGGTGATAATTTTGGGACGCGTTGGCACCCGACTCGGAGCCACGCAGATCTGAATCCCGGTCTGGGTGCCTACCGACAGCTTCCCATCGGACAACCGACCGGCCGCGACTGCAGCGGGCACCCTTGAAATGCGAATCTTTGGTGCCATCTTTTCTGTGGCAGATCTCTTAGGTCTCTAAACATCACGTCACTCCAATTGCAAGATTACTTACGTACTTACTTACAGAGATCGAATCAGAGGACGGCCTTGATCGGTTCGGGAACGGAACTTTGGCCAAGAAGAAAAATCCAGCAATAAGCAAAAATGTTTTGTTTTCGAAACTCGGGTCAATGCTCAATTCGATTTAAAGGCACGACTCAATAATCATAAACTAATGGTAATGTCAACGCCTGCCTTTGGCTTCGGTTTATAGAGAAATCAAATATTTAACTTGTAGGGCTACCTCGTAGGGTTGTCAACTGCGGCTTACGTCCGATTTAATTGCCAGATTTATGCAAGCGGCAGATCAGAGCAGCCTTCAACTTTTAATTGCAGTTCAAGTGGCGGGAATCGCCTGTTACCATATGAATGCCTTTGCTCACGGCTATGACACGGTAGTGGGTAGTGGGTAGTGGTTCCTGGGTGGGTCCAGAGTCCAGGGTCCCGGCTGCGCTTGTCTTGCCTTGTGTCTTGCTTAATCAGTTGATACGCAATCTCCGTCCTCCAACACAACCTCCCCCTCCACTCGGTTCCATTCCCATGCGCATCCACATGGCCAAGCACTTCTCTTTCGAGCCTTTGGCCATGCGTTGGTGGGGGGGCGGGGTTGGGGGGTCTTTGTGCATATTTAAGCAAGGAGCATCAGGAGCAGGCTGGAGGGTGGGGGGTGTGTTTTCGGCCAAGTCTCTTCTGTCAGTTGGCCTGCATTTGACGAATTTTCACGCGTCACGCATTTGCAGTGACCTCAAGGCTTCAGCAGCTGCCTGCCTGCCTGCTGTGCCACAATGTTCACACGAGACGAGTTCTCACGAACCATTCATGATTGTTAAAGCAAAGCTTGGTAAATGTTGAACAGCACACATTTTGGCCCATGTAAAACCCTTGATCGTGTGCAGGCTGAACGCATAAACGCCGCTGGGGCTAGACTTGTCTTGTTGCTGCTGCTGCTGCTGCTGCTGCTGGCCCCATTCTGATGGAGCCTGCTGTTTAATCAGCGAGTTGGAGAGGCAGAGGCAGAGGCAGAGGCAGAGGCAGGGCATGGTAACAGGACTGGGCGACGAATGAAGGCATCTTAGTTGGTTCTATCAATTCCATTGGCCTCCTCATTTGGTGGCCGGCGCGGGCATGCATGTACTTATGTCGACATGTGCATATACATATTTGCAAATGTCCGACTGCTCCTTCCATGCGACAGGCACAGCGCCTGCTGCAGCCCCTGCTACAGCCGTGGCTGGGTGGGGCTGGGTGTGTGTTCCGTATGCCAACGATTTCCATGCTCCACTTGCAATGCGCTAAACTTCCGTTGATGTTCCCGCTCCGTGTCCGTGTCAGTGCCCTCGTCCCTCGTCCCTCGTAGCCCCAGTCGTGGCCCCAGTCGTAGCCAATCTAAATCAAACTACAAACAGGCATGGAGTCACGCACGCTGGGCACTGGCGGCACTGAGGGACGGGACCTACTTGTGAGCAGGAACCCATGTGGTGCAACGACAAACAGCGCCAGGTACCGTTACCAGCCACAGCTGTAACCACAGGGCACACGTTTGTTTGGTTCACGGAACGGAACCCAAGACAATGGAAGGACGAGTAAAACACCGAAATTAACCACCAGAACTTGACCCATAAAGTGTCTGCATTTCTCATTTCTCATTTCTCATTTGTAGAATTTATTGATTAAGTGCTGGTTAACTTAAGTGTTGCTAAATACTGCTTTGTGCAGTCTGTAAATTTCAATGATGGACGTATTTACATATGTATGTACATATGTATGTACATATGTATGTCGTATGTGCTCGGCTTATGGCATAATTATTATTGTGTTCAGGTCTTCTTTTCGATGATCCTGTGGCCTGAGTACCTTTTAGTGCAGTTTGAATGGCATTTGGTTTGTGTTTTGGGGTTGGGATTGGGGCGGTCTCCGCAAAAGCCCTGTCATTAACAGGCTATTATTATTGTTGGATCAGGGTTATATGGGTGTATTTGTACTCGTATTTGGGTGTAATTCATTACCATGCAATTTTGTGGTGCCTGATGCTGTTCGGCAATGTTTTTGTCAAATCAATTCTGCATAAATATATTGCGTTGACATTTGGAAAGCTGTTTTATTTGGCTTTTCACTGGATGCGGATTCGAGTGACGGAATACCCTGAAAATAGTGGTGTGTATGCTTCTAGCTTCTAGCAGTGGAAAGCGGAAATAGTTGTATGTACAATACGATGAATGCAGTGCAGTTTCAAGCATGGGATAGGGAAATATCAGCAGGGAAAGCAGTTCAGTGCAGTTAGGAAGAACAGTTCTGGGGAGCTGGTGGATGATGAGTGGGGCAAGCAGTTCAAATCAACAAGTTACCCGTTTCACAGCGTTAAACTTTTTGCAAACCAGCGTTAAGCAGTCAGATGATTAATGCAAAAATGGTTGATATACACTGCTTAACCATTTTTGAAATTTAAATTTGAATTTGAATTCGTGGCTCTTTTGGGCACAACACAGGGTACTCCCCAGTTCGATTGCCGATTGTTGCACACTCCATTTAAATGTCGAGTGCGTGCATACCAAATGTTTGCATCCGTAATGAATTATATAGCCGCTGACCAGCCCCTGCCGTCGGGCGCCACAATGCCAATTTGTCAAAAAGCAAGGCCTAAACGGAACCAAAACCAGAACTACGGATATACATACATACGGGGCCATATGCATATGCATGTGCATGTGCATATGGAAATGTGGTAGAGGCATTGTTTTGGATTATTACGATTGAATATTCTGATATGTTTTGAGCGGCTTTATAGGACTTTATAGGTCGAGGCTAGCGCGATAGCTATTATCTACTACGTTACATACTTGATTTCTAAGAAATGAAATTCCTTTTTCCTGTGGAAAGAGGTGCATCTGTTTAACAGAGAGTGTGGAACCCCCGGAACCCCCGGAACCCCTCGAACCCCTGCTTTTGTTGGTTGTATTTTAAAGAATTCCATTCCCGTAACTGCTGAAACAATAATTCAATAAGCTACGCAATCGATAGTGTTTCCTGTATTTGATTTGCATTTCTGTTGTTGTTTGGTTTTCTTTGCAATACTCTTGCCAATCAGAGTATAGATCATTTCGGAAGTATCGGGATCGGATCAACACAGCTTTGGGCTGGCTGGGATACGTACAATCCGAGGCGAGGGCTCGAAGAGTAGTTGCTAAGGAAACACTCCATGAGGGCCTGAGAGCACGAGAGCAAAGGGTATTCGAAGCCTCGGCTATCCAGTGTGGAAATCCTTTCTTGTTTTATAATTACGAGTATTTTCGTGTTCGAATGTAATTTGCATTTTCAATTAGAGCTGTTCGGGGGTGCATACACACACACACACACACACACACACACACACACGCACACCTGAATGCGGAAAATGTGGGAAAATTTGATTTACAAATATTATTGTTGCTGGGGTTTTTCTTTCTTTTTTCAGCTGGATTTTCAGGGTATAGGACTCCGCAGATTACACTCCACACCCCACCCCCCTGTCCAGCCCCTCATTTGGGGCTGAATATGAAATCTTTATTGATGAATTTGATAGAGTGTTTCGGGGGCTTGTCGCTGGCAGTCGCAGAGTAGGAGAGGTAGGGAGAGGGCTGCTTTTGGGTCTATTGCCAAATTCGAATTCGAGAGTGGTTTTCAGTGTTCGGGTTCAATTAAATTGCATTTAGCGGACACGGCAGATGCCAGATGCCACAGCGATTCCAAGTCAATTACAATTGTCCTCTGCACTCTGACCTTCGCCCCCACCCACCATCCCCTTCCCCTTGGAACGCATCAATATGTCATTCGGGTGGCGCTCTTTAAGGCCAACTTTAAAACGAAATCAGGTTCGAGGCTCAGTCTTGAATCTGTCACAATTAATACCCCCCCCAAACGACGTACCCGGGACCCCACCCCCCGCGATGTTGTCTCATTTACACCGGAAATGGGGATGGGGGTGGATTTGCCTCTGAAGCGTGTAAAAGTTTGCAGCGCCCCTCTACAGCCCCCTCTCATTGTCAACATCATGTTGGGGCGAGGAGACAAGACAGACATAGAGAGAGAGAGAGAGAGAGAGAGAGAGAGAGAGAGAGAGAGAGAGAGGAAGGCAGAGGATGGCTGCCATTAAAGCCATGTTAATCGATTTTCTGTTGCCTTACACGCGCCGTGCCATGCTACGCCGCGGCTGAGCTGTTGCTGACACAGGCACATGCCGCACGGAGTCCGACCCCACTTGCCCCCACACCCAGAGCACGCTTTAAACGTCGCAAAGTAGAAAATAATCAGCATGGCCCCAAGTGTTTCAGGTGACGCCCCGAGCTCCCCTCGGATGGGTGTGGCCCAATAGGCCCCCATGCTAATCGGCGGGAGGTGGAGGGTGGAATGTATCTTCGGGTGGGGATAGTAAATGAGTGGAAGAGATTTCGTTTGTCAACTATAAAATTCGTTGGGCCCAAGGCTGATGATTTATTGCTGCCAATTTGGGGACAAAGTATCGGCCCAAACCCTCCCCCCCCCCCCCCCCCCCCCCCCCCCCCCAAAAAAGATGCGTTAACTATTACTTTTACTCCCAGGCACCTGAAAAATAATTTCAAGCCAAGTTCCCAAGTATTTCCCCAAGAAATCCTCGGCAGATACATGGCCATCACGGGGCCTGCGGGGTATGCTGGAAAATCTGTGCTGAATATCCAACTGGTGGCAATCCATTAAATGTTTCATGTTCATGAGTGAAACTATAAACCGCTGACAGGAACAATCTTTCAGTACGTTACTCCGTTCCCTTCCGCTTTCCCATTTCCCTCTTCCCTCCCCCTGCCCCCTGCCACCTGCCACCTGCCCCTTCGTGTGAGTCATTTCCCTGTGCCGGCCTCATTTCCATGACTCCGCACCAGAAGCGGTAGGGAAGTGTATTTCAGCAACTTTTCTGATCATATGTTTCGCCAAGTGTTTGATTTAATGTAGAGTCAACTTTAGAGCCCAACTAACTTCAGCTCGAGTCTGCCTGCCTCCCCAATGGATGTGTGTGCCTGGTGTCTGGTTCTTTCTACACGTACGCACATTTTGCAAACTGCACTAAATTAAGGTAACTCTCCATGTGGTGCACCCTCGCCATGCACCACCACAACTCTGGGTCTGGGTCTGGGTCTGGGACTGGGTCTGCCTCTGCCCTTGCCCCTGCCTCTCAGCATGCCTTCATGCCTCACGCCTTCCGGCCACGTTCTGGCTCTCTCTGTTTAAAGTGTTTGCAGCATTACTGCTGGGTGTTGGCTGCCGGTTGCCGGTTGCCCGGCTAAGCCAAAAAACTAACTTACACCTAACTAAATGACAAAGTTTTCCGAGTGAGGAGCGAGGAGTGAGATCCTCCCCCTACAACATGGCAGTGCTGGCAGAGCGGTAATATAAGGTAAACATTTCTTTCCATGCTCTATGCATATGCAAGGCGAGGCGAGGCGGGGCGAGGCGAGGCGAGGAGCAGCCTGGATGAGTTCCGTGCCCCAGTCCGAGTGTACAAGTGCTACCTGTGTGTGAGTGTGTGTGCAACAGCTACCACAGGAACGCCAAAAGGCACGCGCTACACACATGGAAGGGGGGGGGGGGGCATGCTGAAATGTTGAATGCTGTTTGGTGGGTGGCTTTCCATTCACGGTACTCCTACAGGACACGGGAATAAACATTCTGTATTGGCTTGGCAGATGCTAGACCTTTTCTAGCATGAGGTCCCTAAAATCACCATCAGGGACACAATTAAGCGGCGCGGATCAGCTCAGGGTTCTACGAGGGTGCCTCAGCGAGGTGTGCCCCTCTAGCGGGTATCAACCATGTCTCAACGATCCCCCAACAGTCCCCCTTTTACTTGTGTGCTTTTTGTTCCTTTTCTTTTCTATTCCCTTTTTTTTGTTATGCTTTTTGTCGGTGGCTACTACTTTTGCCACTACTTTAACCGCATAAACGAATGCCCGTAGCAGGTGCATTTGCAGGGGGCAGGGGGCAGGGGGCAGGTGGCAGGGGGATAGGAGGCCGTACAGGTGTGTGTGTGTGTGTGAGTGTGTGTGAGTGTGTGGACGTGCCAGTTACCGTGTTACCACTGTACGAGTAGCCCTCTGCCCTCACTCTCCGTTTTTGGCACGGCGTTGGTGTCAGGCAACAGAGGATGGCCATGTTTTGGTTTTTTGTTATGTGCGCCACACACACGACACGACACACCACACACACACACACACACACACACACACACACAGAAATGTATTAACCCCTTGGTGCAACAGCCATTTTTACACATTTACAAGTTGCCACTTTATGTTGCATAATATGACCAGATGGCACCTGACTTTCTTTTTTTCGTATCTCTTCTCGCCCTTTGAATGGTTGAGTCGGGGGTCGGGGGTCGAGTAATTCAATAATTACGCTCTTGACATCATATTCGTGTGACACTTTTTGTATTTTTATGCATGCACGTGTGTATCTGTGTGTGCCTTTGCTGCTGTATGTGTTTGTGTGTGTGTGTGTGTGTGTGTGTGTGTGTGTGTATGGGATGTGGTAACGAGCGGCTTGAGAGTTGTGGCTGGAAAAGTCACACGCCGCTTAACAATAAACCCAACCCACTGCCTTTTGTCCCTCTCCCACATTGCAAATACATCTAAAGGCAAACACACACATACATATACAAGTCACACACAGATACAGGCAAGTGACATTGCGGTTGATACCAAAGAGAAAGCGGCTCCATGTAGAAAGAATGATAGAAATGGAGGGTAACAAAAGGAAAAGGCATAACCTTCGGAAGATACTCTCGAAGATCCATCCAGAAAGGCAGATTCAAAATTAATGGACTTGGATCACGAATAATATATGTGGGCATTTCTCCAATTTCTCCAATTAAAAGTCAATGAAAACGTTTTTCCATATAAGTCTGTAACGATATTATTTTCTACATTTATTGAAAGTTTACTTATTAAACCAATTGACATATAATTTGATAAATTTTGAACTGAAATCATATTAAAATAAGTAAATTTGCCTCTTTATAGTATTGCTTATTTCCTATCGGAAAGATGATTCTTCCACAAAGTCTGTCTGATTTATTGAACTATTAAACTGGGAAAAATGCAAAAAAACTGTCGAAATTTCGAAATGTACTTGTAACAGGGTGATATCACTGAAGTGTGGATACGAAATTGGGTTACTCTAGCTCTTATAGCCTCTAAGATCTAGGCGCTCATCGGGACGGACAGACAGACATGGCTGTATCGACTCGGCTATCGATGCTGATCAAGAATATATGCTCTTTATGAGGTCGGAAAAGGTTCCTTCTGGGTGTCATACACCAGAATGAAGTATATCTTCACCTTAAGGGTTCGATAACTCCTAACTGGCTTTGATGGCTGAAGGGTTCTTTATTTAACGTTACAAGCTAAAATATTATTTGAAAATCACTGAAAGGTGCTGTATATAGTGTGGAAGCTAGGCTCCTGGCTTATGCTCCTGGTCCTCCTTAAAGGTCGCTTCATGACTAGCCGGCAAAGGCTCCTGTTTGTCGTTTTCTTGCTCTTTTTCTCCGTCTGCATGTTTGAGAGCCGTGGGCTCTATGCAGTGGTTCAGCGTGTAAGAGCGAACTTGTTTTAGGTCCTGATCGGTCAGAAAGGAATTCACACCGCGGTACGAGACGCACTCGCGCCAGACGACCGAGACGGTGAGCCATATAAAGATGATGTCAAGAAGAGCCAGGACTATGACGACTATGGAGCTTCCGTTGGAGGAATCCCACCATAGCATGTTGGCGAACGAGACAATCGGCAGCAGGAAGCCCCAAAGCATAGCGGGCCCCACGACACCCGAGGCGCTTCGCAAGGCCGCACTTGCCATCGAGATGATCGAGAGTGCGGTAATGTTGACGCAGGATATCCCGAAGATGGCATTGTAGGAGCTGACCGCGGTGTAGTCGGCCAAGACAATCTTCAAGTAGGGACAAAAGGCGTCGATGGCGATCGCAGCTGCCAGCACGAGGAAGACTATGCCCACCTTTGGGCCCATCACACGGCCCAGGATGGCGAGGAAAATGGACCAGCAGAGCAGCGACAGCAGCAGGCAGCTAGACAGCAGCAGCGCAGTGTTCTCCCAAAGGTAGGCGCAGGCGAGCAGAGCGATGGTCAGCAGCACCAGCCCCAAGTCGATAATCGCCGCTTGGTGGCGGAACAGGCGCATCTGACAAACCACCTTTTCCACCAGCTCGAGGACCTGCTCCTCTCTCTGGCTCTCCTCGGACAGAGACAGGCTGGAGGATGTCGGTATGACCTCCTCTAGACTGACCTCCCCGTGAGCAATGGCAGCGTAGCTGTTGGCCAACAGTTTCTCAAGATTCTCCTCCTGCAGCTTGAGCACCGTCTCGGCCTTCAGCAGTTTGGCTTTCCAGTAATCGCTAGTCCTCTTGTGACCTCTCTGGGTAGAGCGTGCGATCGGACGCACAGTCTGGGGCTCCAACTTGTTCATGTCTTTAAGGCGTAAACAAATGATAGATGTATTCGAAATAATTTGAAGTCCTAGGATTCTGTGAACAGTGGCTCCTTGGGTCGAATAACTGCTACGATGTGTATGACAAATGTGTTGAAATTTCATTTCAAAAACAATTCAATCCAAGCGATGCCTTGAAGCAAGTGCCATCGATGCGATGTGGATACTTGATGACCGCAGGGTCTTCCCGGGCGCCAGGAGGGTGCTCGTTCTGGGCCCCAAGCAGAGGCAGGCAATCCCCCAAAGTGCCATAAACTGCGCTAACTGGCAATCGATGACTGGAGAACATAAATTACAATAGCATCGGGCGTCTAGCGTTCGGCGTACGGCGTACGGCGTACGGCTGTACGGGTGTCCAGCTGTCCGGCGGTCGGCTGGCGCCATATGTGGCTCGCTAGAGACCCCCAAAAGTGTGACCGGGTTCACCGTAACACACCGTAAAGGACACGACCACACTCGATTCAACTTGCAAATTGCATTTATGCATTATTCAGAGCAGTTAGCGTGCCAGTGGATGGAGGAGCAGCAGCCAAAAGCACAATTTGCAACTTTTGCCAACGATATCAACTATGTATTTAAAACAGAAATTAGACACGGCACCAACAGAAGCAGGAGGCGGAGCAGCAGCAGGAGCAGCAGCAGGAGCAACAGCCAGTGTGCAGGAGCAGGAGCAGAATCAGAATCAGGAGCGGAGTGAAGCGGCGGCAGTAAGAGCCAAACAATGCTGACAATGCGCGCCCAAAGGGCGGCGAAAAAAATCACAAAACTTTTACAATTTCAAGCGGGGTAAAAAACGTGCAACGCGTCAAAGGGAACACGCGAGCTGGCTGCTGCTCCTGCTGTGTGTCTGCATGGGGGCTGGGGCGAGGGCGTAGGTGTGCCCTGGCCATGCCCACGGAATATACGCACACCACATAGACACTCGTGAGAGCGGAGCGGGGGGGGGGTCAGAGGACAGGGGACAGCAGGCGAATTGCTTAAAGCGCGACAAACAACATCCGCCACCATTGTCGCCACTCGTATGTGCTCGACTCGCGCCAGGGTTGAGCAATTCCACGTGGAACCAGTTCGGTATGAACAAATAGTAAATAGCCGTGAACTTGTTCAGACGCCGTTAAAGATACAGATACAGATACAGATACATATAGTCCTGTGCCTTTTCCAGATCACTTTAAGCTAAGCCATAGAAACAGGAAATGAACCTATGGCATTTTACTCTCGAATACAACCATGAGAGCCATGAGACAGATATCTGGAGTGCCCAAGAAGATCCATACTGCTATCTTTTATCACTTTTTCTTTCTTTCTTTGGGTCTTCATCGATTCTCGGAACCTCTTGGAGTTGCCCAACACTGGCCGGCCGAGAGCTACGCTACCGAAAGGAAAAGGAGTCAGGGAGAAAGGGGGACAGATGAGTGTTTGTTACCTCTGTCCGTTGTGCGTCGTCGTTCTGTTCGTTTTGCAAAAGTTTTGTTTTTCGGAACAAAACTACAAACACAAGCAAACAGGCGCTTTCACACACACACATAGGGGGAGCAGTAGAAGGAAGCAGGACATGCATTGCTGTTGTTTGCTTAGAACAAGTGTGCGTGTGTGTGTGTTTGCAGGAGTATCTGTGTGCGAGAGTATCTGTGTGTGCTTGCAGCAACTTCTAGCCCCCAAAATGAATGAATAAAGTTAGTCAGACAAATTGCATTTCCCGAAAATATTATCCCAAACAAGTAATTGAAAATTTGTTGGTCGTATTTATGCTTCTACCCGTGGATGGTGGTTGCTGCAGCACAGTGAATGCGAATGCGAACGCGAGTGTGAATGTGAATGCGAATGCGAGTGGCTGCCATGTTTGATGCCGAAGACCGTAGATCGCAAGTTCGAATTGGGTACAGGCCAATGAAGCAGCACAAATGTGGATTGGATGAGTAGTGGCTCCCCCAGAGAAGTGCCAATTGCTACTGCAGATGGGTATATTTGCGGTTCGGATTTTGTATAGCACTTTCAGAACTAAAAGACAGATCTCATGACCAGCCGTTGCAAGTCCCAAACGGTGATCGAAGCTAGTGATAGAATGAAGGAATGTATGTGTCTGTACATATGGATATATGATATTTTATAAGACAGGTATACTTTTAGACGGAAAGTGGCTTGGATTCCAGGTACTTATCCGGAGGTAAAGGGGTCCTCTAAAAAGGACTCTCCCACAAGGCAGCATGATGAAAGGGAGCTCAAGTACTTCCTTCCTCAAGAAAATGCAAAGACGGAGACTGGCACTTGCGGTCATGTACATTAATACCCGCATACATATGTAATACTCTGTTATATATATGTACATATAAACTCATATACAAGCTCGTATATAAACGCAGTGACATAAACAACTATTGTTGGCTGCCCAAACTGCCGATCAAGCATGTCCCCAAAACACAGGCAGAACCCAAACGCACTCGTACTGAGGCTAAGGGTCTCTTCCAATAAGCCTCTTAATGCTGATCATGCATTTCCTTAGACCCAGGCAGAGACCACTCGCATTAATACTAATGCAGCGGTACTCTCTTCGTAAGATGCATGGGAGAACTCTCGCTCTCCGATAAACATAAGAACAATTGTACCCTGGGCTGAGATTCAAAAAGATTCCAATAAACACTCTTGAATAAGAACTCAAATCCGCTGATCCGTCTCAGGAAAAGCAGAATACCTTGGCAAAAAGTCTCAAAATTGGGAAGATGGGGATCCCACATTGTCCACAATGGACCAGGACAAGGATCAAGAACGGGACCAGGAGGAGGATGGTTCTGGAGTTTAGCTTTCTTATTCAGACTCTACAATTTATTTTGCATCGAAAGTGTATCGCTATAATGCATTTACCTTTTCGAAACGTTCGCTGCGGGGAGTTCTATTTATTTATTTTTGTTCTTTTGGAAATAATCATTTTATTCATACTCGTACAAAAAAATTTCTTTTACATACATTTTTCGCTTAAAAACTAAGAACAATCTGACAGAATTTCGCTTAAAAACTATTGGAAAGGGGGAAGAAGCGGAAGAAGGGGAAATGAATGAGCTCAGGAGCTCATTTGTGGATCATCATGACTGGCATGTGTGTGGTGTGTGAGTGTGTGAGAAATTACTGTGGAGAGCACAGGGCAAACCGATACAAAAAAAAAACAAAGAGGAAAGCTATAGGGAGTGAGGGGAAGGGGAGAGAGAAAGAAGAGCTTGGATTGGGTTTGGGTTGGGGTGGGGGGTAGCACCTTCTAGGCAGTTCTAGGCAGTGCTGTCCTCTTCGGGCTCATCGCCGCTGGCACCCGAGAAGATGTAGTTGTCGCGACCCTGGATGCCGGTGCCGCCGGCATCGCCCAGCCAGGGATAAACATTGGGGCACTCGCGACAGGTCTCCATGTAGCGGGTGTCCGTCAGATTCTGTTCGGGTATCTTGAAGGGCAGGGCGCACGTCTGCCAGATGTTGCAGGGCTTGGGGGCCACGGCAATGCTCTTGTCACACTTCCACGACTCGATCTGGTTCACGTCGCGCAGCTCCTTGGGATCGGTCATGTACTGCAGCATCTGGGTAACCGTCAGGATGTAGACGTCGGGTCTGTGGGGTAAACAAAGCAAAACGGAATGAAGCTGGTGCCACATACGTGAATGTCTCTTATATTGCCACGAGTACCTTCAAGGATCAGAAAAGGCTCATAATGCTACTTCGGAGATACTTAAGAGAATGACAGGGCACACAGGTGTCCGCCAAAAAGAAAGGCCACCGAACCGTGCAGCCGGTTACTGGGAATGGATGATGCTGCAACCGCTGCAAAGTGGACACTGGCCAATGATGATGATGCTGTTGATGAGGAACAGTGGCTGCAAAGAGGCTCTGGCAGTGGCAGTGGCAGTGGCAGTGGCTAGTTGATGCAAAGGAAAACCTTGCGGCATTCTTTTGCCCCTCTAATGGGAGTGGTGTGGTACGCACTTTCAGGCATTTCATTCAAACGCTACAACACCTCTATCCTCCTTTCGCCTGCCCAGCCACGAGAGCCTGCAACAGCTTCAGCACCAGCACCAGCACCAGCACCAGCCTCCGAACACAAACGCAATGTTGAAAGTCATTCACACTAATTAAAAACTTCGCACAATTGTGCGAGAAATAGTTTTGCAGCTGCTGCTGCTGTTCCATGCCCCCCCATCACTTTTCGTGAGAGCTCCTCGTCATTCCCCATTTAAGGGGAGTCCTCGTCCTCCCACAGAGCTGGCTGGGTCAGATCTTTTTCGTTCTTAACTTCTCTCTGCCGTAAACTAATGCATGAGGTGCGAATCGGGAGGGGGGGGGCGAGTGCAGATATTTACGAGCACGGTTAGGAGTGTGTGTTGCCATTTTGGGGAAAATGAAGTTAACATTTCTTGGGTTTCGAAATGGAAACAGTAAAAAGTTGAGTTTTGTTACCCATACAAAGGGCATTTTAATCTGTCTGATTTCTTTGGCTTCCACTTTACTCGCCGAGTACCCTCTCGTACATAATGCGAAGACCAGCGGCTCCAGAAAGATACTAGTCCTTTTTCAGGGATGGGTCTGGAATGCAATCATACCGAAACTGGATCATAGCCAACCGAACCTCCTTTACACTTATCGTATACCATCGAACCACCCTCAACCGATCCCATACCCAACTGTATCATGCCCAACCAAACTTTAGCCCTAATCTCTTCCCATCGTACGCCATTCTAGTAAGTATACCTTTATCTCAGGCAATTCAGCATATTAAATGTTTCCATCAGGAAGCACACACAAACAGATACTCCCTGCTCCTACTCCTGCTCCCTATGTAGGTCCTTGGAGTGACGTCGATGACGCGGGGCGCTGACAAAGTGCGATTCTATCAGCATAACTTCATTAAGCAAGTTTTTGGTGTACGCTGTATGCCACTTTCGCTTGCTTTTCCCTCTTCCTTGGTTCCTCTGTCTCTTTGTTTCCCCTCCTCTCTCTCTCTCTGGCTGTCTCTGTCGGCTCTGACTTATGTTGTTTTTGTGCGTTTTAACATGGCTTTTTAGTTAGCCCCGACCTCTAATGCTCTGCCTTGTTGGCCTTTCTGTTTTCCTTGGCCTGCTCCTGCTCTAGCTCTTCTCCGTCGTACCCTCGTCGTGTCCCGTGCTCCTCGACTCTCCTTTCCGGCTCCTGCTCCTGCTCTGCTCTGCTCGGCTCTGCTCTTGGTTCAGGACCTGGCCTGGGCCTGGGCCTCCACCGATATTTTTCAAAATGAAACTTTAACAAAATTAAACTTTTCTCATTAAAACGTGCGATTTTTTCGCTCCTTATCCTCAAACCCCGGGTCGGGTCAGGGCATCGGTCCGGGCGTCTGCTGTTGCTGATGATTTTTTTAAACGCTGACCGCAGCGTCGCCACTGTCGGCCGGAGAGAAAGTCAAAGTGAGAAGGAGAAGGAGGGTGAGAGAGGTAGGGGTAGAGGTAGAGTGTGGCAGAGAGAGAGCCGGACTGAGATTCCGGCGAGAGCTGTGCATATGGTTGAGTGACTGCCCGTTGGATCGGGGTCTCGTGTACGGGGACTCCGTCCGGGGCTCAACCTGTCGACGGGCAACATGTGCCGCCGCCTCTACAAGCAATTTTTATAGCAATTGCCAATTTTGCTGCTGCCGCTGCTGTCCCTCCACCTCTCTACCCCTCTTCCCTTCCTCCGGATCCTCGTTTCTCCATCTCTCTTGGCTTTTTTTTTTTAATTGAATATAAAACTTGCCAGCGGCAATCGGAAGTGCACTGCAGGAAACGCCAGCTGCCCATGTGTGTATGTGCATGTGTATGTGTATGTGTGCGTGTATGTGTGCGTGTGTGCGCGCCAGAGAAAGATGGAGAGACCCAGAGAAAAAGACAGAGCCAGAGATAGAGAGAGAGAGAGAGAGAGTGTGTTCCAAAGTTGGCTTTCAATTAAGAAAACACCAGAAAAAAAAAAAAAAAAAAACAGTACTGAACTGAAAAACGCAGCATTGAAACGAAAAACGAAAAAACTGCCCCAAAAGGAGATATAAATTTATGAAATATTAAGAGCCGTCTGCATATAACCAAATTGGTTCAAAGCCCGCTCAAAAATGTTGAAATAGTATATGGATACGTTTCAGCATTTTACTGGGAGATTTCGAAGCCATTTTCTTGATCCTTTCCGATGGAAATCTTTCCTAGACTTTGCATAAGGATATGCATATACGTAGGCAGATACTAGATCTGCTGATGATTCTTTAGGAATAGGATATACATATGTTCTGCCATCATAAGAGACTGAAAGACTAGAGTGATACTCACAATTCAAGAGCCCAATCGAGGAACTTGTGCAGGCCGTTCTCCAGGGGCTTGGTCTGGAACCAGTTCGTGTGGAAGGGCATCATATAGGGGGCCTTGTTCTGTTCGTAGTACCGCGAGAAGTCCTCCTGGAGCCAGGCCAGCACCTCCTCCTCGTCCAGATTGTGGAGCACACACTGGTCCATATAGGGACAGTGGCCGCCCTCGAATCCCTCCACGTAGTGGGTGTTCAGTGGCACCTCCCAGACGCCGGGGAAGGTGCGCGACGGGCATGTGCCGCTCTTGCACTCGTGCGAGATCTTGTAGTCCAGGGTGTAGGGCCACACGGGCACGGCTACTGGTGGCACAGTGATCGAACTGTCGTAGATGTAGCCGAAGTCCTCCAGAACCTTTACGGGGAGGGGGAGAAAGCACAAGGATCAGTCGATGGCGGAAACAATGACAACAATGACGGTGGAGGAAAATCCATTATACACTGAGGACACACAAAATCTTCATCTGCAGGCACATGGATGGGCGCGTGTATCAATCTCAGTATATTCTATTATATGCATAAGGAGATCTGTTTACGATATGCCTTCGACTGCCTCCAGCTGTCAACATGCGAACCGCAGTGGCAGGGACAGGGGCTGAGAGGCAGAGAGGCAGAGAGGCAGAGCTTGCCACATAATGGGCCACTTGAAGCGTTATACATATATGTGTTGTGACATTGATGTCATGTCATGTCACGTCAAGCAGAAACTTTCGCTTCAGTCAAAGCCTTTGCACGTGCGGCTACGGCTACGGCTGCCACTGGCATGGCGCTGGCACTGCCTCGAAGTGAAGTTCACTTTAAAGCCAAATCAATGCATAGCCGCTGCTCAAAATTCGACTTGAATAAGAATACGATTCTCAGATCGTCTCAGTTAGGATTCCAGTATCTTTTCCATAGAATAACAATCTGTTTTGTCCAAATATCTTCGCCTCTTGCCGCATGCTTAATGCTGCATAGATTCATTTGAAAATCATTAAAATTTAACGTTCCTCGAATTACGTTCGGCTTTAAGTTCAATTATTGCATTTAAATTGGTGTTGCAGCCGAAAAAGTGAACTGAAATTGGAATTGCTTTTTGACGGAGCCAACAATTGAATAAATTCTCAATTCCGTCTGGATGTTGTGGAAGTGAAAGGGGAATTGGCATTGGCATTAACATTGGTGTGAGCCGCAGACCGATTTAAGTGAATCACTTTTCGATTCTGTTTTCAGATCAGATCTTCTGTGGTCTTCTGATTTCAAGAAAATGCAATCGAAAATTGCATGTCAATTGATGTTCTCATTGTTTTCATTTCTTTTGTGCACATCCACCTGCAGCCGACCTCAAGGAGACCGGGGACATCGGATGTCGGTCTGCGGACGTCGGACGTCGGACTTCGACTCACCTTGTATTGGGTGTTGCGACCGGGCTTGAGGAATGGGGCGCGCATGCCGACCACATCGTTGACGGACACGTTGGCAAAGTGTCGCAGAATTTCACGCATGCCAATCATCTCGCCCACCCACTCCTCGTAGCCCTTGTCCTGGAGGCCCTGCTGCTGCGAGATGCTCTCGGTAGCCACCTCGTGTCCGGCATAGCCCAAATGCTGGATCTGTTGATAGTTGCTGCAATCGAAGGTAAACGAATTCGTTGTCAGAAATTATTTAACATTAAGGGTAGATCTAGATGAAGCATGGTACTGATTTAAGGGAAATCAGGGAAAGTATCAGCATTAATAGATATACAGATACACACTGTAAGCATTACAAGTCTTTTAAGAACTGTCCTAAGCAGTCCACGCAGTCTACGTCTTAAGCAGTCGCTGCAATACCTCATGCAGTAAAAAGACTACGCATGCACTGTCTCACTGTAAAGCAGTTTCACTAAGCAGTTTCCGACCAAAAAACCGACAAAACCCCAAGCTCTGTGAAGTTTTACACACGATCCGTAATTGGAGAGCACCGTATATTACGGCATATGAAAATCCCTATCTAAAAGAAAAAGCCAACAACAAAAATGAATTCTAATTTGTAATATAATGTTTTCCACTTGCTCCACTGTTTGCTCGAACAATGCGGGAGGAATGTGTGCTAGTTGCCTTTTGCTCAAATGTTAGCAAATCATTTTCACACTTGATGGCTTAACACAAAGGAGGACACACACACACACACACACACACATGAGGACTGCAGGACGCGTAGACAAGCATAGTTTTTGGTAAAATTCGAAACTAACTGAGGACCATGGACACGGCACCGGCACCGGCACTTGCACTCTCCTCACACACTTCAGGTTTTTGCCAATTAGAAGAATTGTACAGAAACCAAACAAAAATGCAAAAATGGTGTGAGAGGTAGCCTGGGGAGGGCCTTGGGTGTGGCTGTGGGTATGGCGAAACTGCTTAAAAAATAGACACAACCTCAGTCGTTTGTGTAGCGGAAACAACGAGGTGTAGACATCCCAAGACACACGTATAGAAATCATTTGGAGACCCATCAAGTCTGGAATAGGATTAAATTTCTAAGATGGTTTCAAAAGAGTACAAAGCATAAGAAGCATTCCAATTCCCTGGGGATGCTTAAAGTAGTTTAGATTTGATGCCAATTACAACTGTTATCTTTTCTCGGAATGTGTGGGTATTCTTTCATATCTACTGCGATTCGCTTTGCTCTGCTCAATTCGACAAATTTCTCGCCTTTTAAATGGACAAAAGGTTGCGCACAAAAGTATGCAACGCAAAAGGCAAAGTACAAGCCAAACACGTTTGTGAGTATGTGTGTCTGTGCATATTCAGAGCAATGCATAGTTTTGAGAAGAGAGCGATGATCCACAAAAAAAAAAAAAAAATGCAAAATAAAATTATGAATGTTTTGTCTATATATTTTTTTTTCTCTTTCCTGTCCCCCTACGTTAACTCTTGCAACAATAAGGAACATTTTGCATGAATGTATATAGTATTTATTAAGGATTCACTCGCCTCTCACTGCCTCTCTCTCTTTCTCTCTGTCTCTGCCCCTGTGTGTGTGGCTCTGTGTTTGTGCAAATATTTTGCAATGAAATTACGCCCTAAAGTCAAACTTTTCACCCGAATTCTACCCTCCGCCCACCTCCCGAAATCTCCCACAAGCTCCCGTTCCTGGGGGCCCATGGCACGCCCCTTGTGCCCATTGAGAAACGAAACGAATACGAAAAGTAAAAATCATAATGAATGCGATGAGTTCTCGTTCTGGTTCGCGCTGTAGTTGTTGTAGTTGTAGTTGTAGTTGTAGTTGTAGTTGTTCTGGATGTTGATGGCAGTAGTGGTGCTGGTGGTGGTGCTGCTGACGCACTTGATGCTGATGCACCGTAGGCGTTGCAGCCACGCCCGTTGCATAGAGGCCTGCCCCCTCTCGGTGTGCAGCAGCAGCAGCAGCACTCTCAAACAATGGCGCACGGGCACAAAACTATCTGACATCGTCAAAAAGTTCATGCAAAAATGTGGAAATGTGAAAAGTTGTTGAAAAGCCTGGGTCGGGCCTCAGGATGGGGACCCAGCTTTCGCTCTCTTTCCTCCTTCATGTGGGGGGGGGGGATATCCGTATGCGTATGCGTAGGTGAGTGTGTGTGTGTGGTGTAGATTTATTGCATGACATTTCAATTGTTAGACAAACAGCTGGACGAAGGAGATGCAGAAGAGAACAGAAGCCGACGCCGACGCCAAACCCGAAGCAGAAGCAGAATCGAAAATAGAAGAACAGAAAGATGAGCCACCAGGAAGCAGAAGGACCACCACTGAGCACTGCACTTGAAGCCAAGCCAACTCAAGGCAAGGCAAGGCAAGCCAAGGCCAAATGGAGGAAAACTGTACGGGAAATACACACATGAGTAAAAGCCAGAGGGCTGGGGGGCGAAAGAGCATCCAACAAACAAGAAAGTCATGCAAACACACTGTTGCCAACAATGTGACAGACAGGCAGACAGACAGACAGACAGACAGACAGACAGAGGGGGTTGCCAATGCGGCCAATGCTGTGACGGATGGTGTGACTAAACAGTGTGGCCAAAAAGTGTGACAAAAGCTTACCAACACGACTGCAAGTACAAGTACGAGTGCGAGTACAAGTACGAGTCCCAACAGTCATATGTCATGGCATAACATTTGTCAGAACAGAAATATTATACCAAAGTGAGGGTGGAATCATAGGGGGGGGGGTCTAGGAGCCACAATCAACATCGTAAGGATTAGTGTGACCAACTGTTTTCGCTCGTGTGTGATAGGTGAGGAGAGGCTGAGGCCTTGGCCCAGCACGAATGTCAGCATCAATTAACAGAGCAACAAAAGACATGAACAACTGTCAAGACATATTGTAGATATAAAAAAAAAAATGATGAAGGGCGGTGATGATGGATAGGGCCAAGTTTCGGGCCTAGAGCTTGTGGTAGAAGTGCGTCACACTCAGAGTCACATTTGATGAGTTTCCCCTTGGCCTTGCAGCTAGACTAGAGTGGCTAAGGACAAAGTGCAGTGCACTATCCGAAGAACCAGCCATCTGCACCACTGACTGAGGCACAATGCCACTTCTGCACCAGCCCCCCATTTATGCCGGGAAAGCCGGACATACCATTTGCACACCCTTGGGGATCGATCTTACTATAGTAATACAGATAGAGATGTATTTTACCTTCTAAGAAAACTCCATAAAAAACAAGTTCTCGGGCAGGAGATGTCTTTGTCTCGGTTTTGTTGCTCTTCAATTTTCTGACACGACACACTGAATTTTTTCCCTTAATGGCTTCCACATTCATGCAAGCATAGGGATGTGTATCTATGTGTGTGCCTTTGTGTGGTATGTGGGTGTGTGTGTGGTGAGTGGTTTGGCCTCTGCTCTGTGTTGCGGTTGCTAACAAGTTCAATTTGCATTTAAAAAGGCAGAAACACATGTAATCTGAACGATTAGAAATTGTAAGATTACACACACCCGCACACACCCGCACACACACACACACACACACACACACACAGGAGGAAGGGTGGAGCAAGTCTTAAAGGAAACCAAAAATAACCAAAGCCGATTTGGTTGCCTCTTCTTCTGGCTGTGTGGCATCAGGAGCAGGTGCAGGTGGGGACATGTGGGGCGAGGGCAGGAGCTTACAGGATCAATGTCTCGACGGGAAATTACGACAAATGATGAACATAGTTGACCAAAACGTTTTGAATGGAAATAAAACCAATGAAACGTGGATAACGGAGGAAAGGCCCCAATAGAGTCGTGTCTGACTATATCCACAGATATATGTTTCCAAATCGTATTTATCTTCCAAAGATGCGCGTTCTCTCACAAAGAGTCTGCTGCAAGTGTATCTGTAACTTCGGTCCGAGAATCGCAGTGTTTCTTATCTGTTTTTCTTCAATTTGTTCCCAGAGAAGGCAGTGCAATTCCTTGTAATGTGCTTTTAAAAGCCAAATCTACAGGTTCTGCTGACTGCCTGACTTCCTTTGCTCCTGTTTCTGGCCTGCCTTACGAATCCTCTGGCTCTTGCTCTGGCTTACGGGTGAGGGGTCTGTGGGTATTGGGGTCTGGGGTCTGGGGTCTGGAGTCTGGGGCACGGGGTCCGGGACACGCATCGCTAGCTCGATGGCTGCCTGCAAATGTGTTCATAGCAATGAGCTTTTTGTTGTTTTTCCTGTGCCTTGCACCAAAAACTAACTTCATTTGCATGGCGAGAGCATATTGTGCGTGTGTGTGTGTGTGTGTCATGACCATGCCTAACGAGCTTGCCTGACTTTAGCGAAGGCATAAAAACAATAACCTCCTCGGTGCCGCACCCCCTGCATCCTGGTGTATCCTTGCACCGCCTTCACTGCTCCTTTGTCCCGTTTTCAATAAAGCTCTTCGACAGCTCCTACACACTCATAAAGAAATATGCAAAAGAAAAAAACAGATGGGGTAGATGGGGCTAAAAAAAACATCTAAAAACAGACAAAAAACACACACAAAAACAGAAGAAAACCAACCCCAGCAGAGAGTCGAAGGTTTCACATAGATACTCTTAGAGAATGGATCTGAAAAGGACATAGACCCATGTCTACTATATGTTCAAGAATGTTCAAACAGAAACAGAATCAGAGTGCTCCTAACTGAAGATCCAATAATATATATACTATGGTATTTCCTCTAATATACCCCCCGAAAAGAGTATAACAAAAAGCAAGACTTGGCACAGAACGAGTGTTCGAAGGAAAGGCCACAGCAAGTGCATCCTCAAAAGAAGGATTTAGCGCGGAGCATGGGGCAGAGGGGGAAAGGGGATGGGTGTAGACTCGTGTACAGAGACTGTTCACATGGAAAAATTATGGCTGCTGCCTGTTTCTTGTTTCTTGTTTCTTTCGGTTCTTTCGGTTCTTTCGGTTCTTTCGGTTCTTTCGGTTCTTTCGCTTCCCGTTTGCAATCCCATTCCGAATCCAATTCCCTCTCCCGCTCCCTCCATGATCATCGTTATTATCAACACCAGTTAAGCAATAACCGTGGGGTGATGGTGGGGGCTGTGATACAGGGCTAGCTACATAAAGAGCGTGGGAGAGTGGATGTGGATGGGTGCAATCCAGAGCAAGTTGTGGATTGCGTTAGTGATTACAAGAACGAACTAATAAAAGTAGACAACGGGAAAGACAGAAGAAAGAATGCAAAGCACACACACCACACAGAGCGGCGGCAGACGGCGAATGATTCAATACCCTTACGGATTACTTGTCCTAATGGAAGATATGGGATATGATCGTTAGACCTTGATATATATTTATGTTGATTTCAAATGTTGTATCTTCAGTTAAAGCCAATGCTCACGGAGATGGCAAGAAAACTTCATGGGTTCCGAGTCACAAGCTGGAAATATCATCTGGCCAAAATATCATTTCAATTCTGACTAAATCTGTTTCCTCTTCCCCATCTGATGGACCTTTCAGTGTCAGTATCCTGTTGTATCCCTTAATACCGCTGTAGTTTCCATCATCTGTTCCCTCCCGTACTCCTTCTGTGGTTTCACTCTTTGTTCCATCTGTAGCTTAATCCTAGGTTTCCTGCTTGTGCAAAAATCTCTTGTTTTTAATCCCAAGTTCATTCCGAAAGGTAATGGACCCAAGCGGATTGAAGCCAGCCAAAGGATACTCGTGGACATGCACTTGAAGGGACAGAAGGCACCTGCAAGAGCTGTTAAAGTGTCATTGGGTTGTTGTCATAGTCATTGTCAACGTTGTCGTTATCTTTATTTCGCATCAACGGCATTCTCATCATCATCATCATCATCATCATCATCATACTCGTAGTCGTAGTCGTAGCTGTTGTCTTCGTCCTCGTCGTCATCCGCAACATCGTCATTCTCGTTGTCGTCATTCTCTGGTCGTCGTTGCTGGTAAGAATATCCTTTGCATGCAGTCCACGGCTGTGTCCAGGCTGCAGGACCCAAACACCCAAACACGGACACGGGCATTCGACCCAGACGCAGACACAGACACAGGACCCAGGACCCAGGACCTAGGACCGGGGCCAGGGACCAAGACTCATCATCATTGTCGACAACAGCTATAGCTTTGCCGGCAACAACAAACAACAAAGGCAAGAACAAAAACAAAAACGAGAACAACAATCCAGCCTTCATCAACAATTTGCAGTAAGAAAAACACGAAAAGCGACCAAAACTGAGGGGGAAGGGGGGGTCGAGCAAAGCACCCACACCTCCAGCCGCACAGCCACCCACTCTAACAACCACACACACACACACCCACACCCACACCCACCCCCACACCCCCACCCACACCCACTCGGATAGGCCAAGGTTGCTTCCTGTGCAATGGACAGACACACACAGACACCCACACAACCATTAGCCCATGCGGCATCTACATACGAGGTACGAGTATTAACGTTACGGATATTTTCCTACCAAATTGCAAACAGAGAGAGCGAACGTTGCACAGCTCACTGATCTAAACCAATTGCCAAAGAGGGGGCAAAGGGAGCCCAAAGAGTCCGGGATACTCCCCGTGTAGAGAGTGTTGGGGGGTTGGGGGGTTGGGGGATACGAAAAGATGTGCAGAGACAGGAGGTACGTACATACATATATGGGCACACATGTATATAGAAAATAGTGAAGCCGCCTCCTTTAAACTTGTGCCGAGAAATTTCACAGGGAAATTCGACTGAACTTCAATTAAGTTGAAATGAACCTGATAACGATATATTATCGAGGGAGAAAGCTATCGTTTTGGATTGAAATCGATTTATTAGCAACGCATGAATCTGCTTTTGCCTAATTTTCGCAAAAAGTACTATTCAAACGATATTTAAGGGGATTAAAGTATTCGAAACATCATTGGTGGATTGATCTTTTTGTCATGGATGGAAATAAGGAATGCACCTTCACATTTTCAAAGGGCAAACTATTTTCGCAAGTGCCGAGAAGGGACGGAATCACCAAAGAATACAAAGTTGACTTCCAAGTTGTAAGTTTTGCAAAGCCCAGACTGACAAAACTGACGAAACTTGGGGCTTTAAGTCGTAAGACGTAATATTAAGCAGGAGGAGCTGCCGTCAAACGGTATGTCCTAATGGTCCCATTACACCCCGCACCGAGTGGCACAGCCAGCAGTGGCAAAAATTCTGAAACAGAAACGGATCCTGGCAATTACAGGAGCTCGACGGGACAAAGCAACAATGCGTATACGCAATGTCGGCCAAGTGCAGGCAGCGCCAGGAGCCAGAAGCACGGCGAGCCACACGGCCAGACGACGGCAAACGAAATACAGACCCCCAACAATGTCGCCGACAGTTGGAGCAAATTAAAGTGGAATTCGCATGCATGAAACTTCCGTGCCCCCCAATCTCTTCGGCTCTATTAAGCTCTAGTCTTTTCTCTCTAGCTCTCTCTCTCGCTCTCTCTCCGTATTGCAGCCTCTGTTGTTGCGCCCCTAGTCATGACGAATGGGGGCTGGCTGGTCCTAGTGGCAAGTCCTAGCCCTAGTAGAATTAAAACACAAGAATCTCCGAAGAACTTATTCAATATCCTCATGATGAAACTAAATGTGGACGATGGTATTCCTTTAATTTTAAGAGAGAGAGTTTGTTCCCTCAAAAACGGTGTATTATAGTCCGATTTCTCGACCGTATCATTCCCACTTATTTATTTTGCCTTTTTGATGGCAACTTAAAACTTGCAAACCCTGACAGACAGCTGCTCAAAAGTTGTTCAGGTCATTTAGAAAGTTTAAAGCTAAAGATGTCGGCATCGTTGTCCCTATTGTTGCTGTTGTTGTTTCCCCCCTGTAGTGTCAGTGGCATTACGTTGGGCGTTGGGGGCGTTCGGGGCGTTCGGGGCATGGCCACGTCAACATTAGCATCAACATCAGGCGCGCGACCACCGCGCGACGTTAACGCTGCGGCAGCCGCTTCTAGGCATAGAAAATTTCCAGCATCTGGACGGCAGCATCAGCATCAGCGTCAGCATCAAGGTGGAAGTTACAACAAAAGCGAGAGTTGAGAACGAGGAAGGAGATGGAGCTGGAGCTGGAGCTGGAGATGTAGAGCGGAGTACAGTGGGTGCCATACGTTGATTATATTTATATAAATATTCACTCGATTATCTTTTCCAAGCGAGCATTATCTTCCGTTCCGTAAAATGGCCATCCTTCTGTGGAAGAGGTACCATCCATAAGTCCATAATCCATCCATAAGTATCGAGTACCAGCAACATCTCTCCTGTTGTGTTTATTCCACGATAGTTCTCAGATACTATGTGCTCCTGTCCACATTGCATCATCGTTTGGAAACGATAAGTGGGCGCGGCAGCTGGGGCCAGTGGGGTCTGGCGGCTGGGGGCTGGGGGCTGGGGGCTGGGGTGCTAGTGCCAGTATTGTGGTGACTGGCTTGCGGCTACCCTGGCCGGCTGGTTAGCCAGCGTCTCAGGAGCCGCCGTGCCGCTCCACGTTATTAATATTAAGCCAACGAAACGGGACCGGAAAGGAAAATGAAAAGCGAACTTTTTGTTGAAGCCAGAGCCCCCCCCCGAGCTGTGCTCTCCGTTTTCCGCTCCCCCATGCCATACATATGTGGAGGCGCGTGTGTTGTGCCTGCAGCGAAATGGGGCGGCAGGAAACCGGAACATCAAAGTTGTTTAGTCGAGCAGGACGGGGGAGGAGGAGCACAACAAAGTACCAGACCCAGGCACAGTCTGTGGCAGAGAGAGCGAGAGGGCTGCTAAACAGATTTCGGTTCTTTTGGGCTGCTGCTTCCTGGGAATTGCAAAATGTCAAGGTGTTGATTACGCGTGTCAAAGTTCACCTTTTGGTAATTGCTGAGGGCTCTCCCACTCTCTCTATCTCTCTCTCTCTCTCTCTCTCTCTCTCTCTCTCTCTCTCTCTCTCTCTCTGTTTGTCTCCTTTGTATCTGTCCTCTGTGCGGCTTATGAGGTCAAGCGATGGCAAACAGCAACACGGGAGATGCAATATCAAACGACACACACACACACACACACACACACTGGTAATTACCCCTACAATGCACGAGTGTGAGTACAAGTACAAGTGTATGCATTTTGAGAATCCTGTGTAACTGGAATCTGGGACAATGTCTTGGTCGCAGTTTGGGCCTGCTGCTGCGGTTGCAGCTTGTGTTTCATTAAATCCATAATAAATGTCCCTTAATCGATATGTGTGTGTGTGTGTGTGTGCGTGTGTGTCTGGCATCGGTATTAAGCAGATTGCCCCATGAAATATGCAGCAACAAAGGCAAATTCGAACGGGAATGGCTTTGAAAGACAGCTAATGGACTTGGATGCTAATGAATCTCGTGGCTAATAGATTGTTTAGCCAGCCGTACAAGCCGTTTAAGCCTCGCATACTCCCAAGACGATTATCAAATATGTACAAAAAAAAGGCATACGAATCAAATTTCGGGTAGATATCGATAAACGATTGCCAAGGCGCAACATTTATCGATACACTTATCAAGCGTTTACTTTGCTTTGCACTTCTGATGCGAATATTTGCGTGCCGCCCCAGTCGGAAACCGTTTAAGTGTAACTAATAGCCACGCCCATTCAACCATCCACCCATCGCCCTCTATACAGCCACTCTCTACCACCCACTCCTGCTCCTCCTGCGGCGCCTGCCCTTACGCTTGACGGCAGAAAGATGAGAGCGGAGCGAAAAACGATTTAAAATAAATAATTACATAGTTAAAGCAGCTGCTGCCGCAAGTTGTGCGGTCTTCAGGTGACCCCCCACAGTCCTCAGTCCAGTCTCCCACCAAAGTGGGCGTGGCCAGTTTGCCAGCAATAAAAGTTTATCCCCCACAACCCCACCAGGCAGCCAGGCAGCCAGGCAGGCAGCTCCTGAGCATAACGCGACTCGATTTCAATCTCGTTTTGTCCGTAGCAGACCACAAAAGTCGCTCATGTTTATTCAGTGAGTGCTCTCTCTGCCTCACACACACACACACGCACACACGCACACATGTTTCCTCGTCCTCTCCTCTCTTTCTCGTTCTTTGACTGTCTTGCTGCCTCCCACTCTTTTGAGTGGACTTCTGAAGCGGAAGGTGCTGCGGTGCGGATTGCGGATTGCGGATTGCAGAGTGCGGAGTGCGGACTGCAGAGTGGTTCGCATATTGTTAACAAGTAAAATTAAAACGTAAATGTTTGAAAATTAGATTTTGGCCCCACAAGTCGCTTTTGTTTAGTTGGCTCTCGCATTGCCACCAAACTCCATTTTTTGTTCTATCTCCTCTTCTGGTATACCCTTTTCCAGACGAAAAGGAGTTTAGGGGAGTTTCAGATGGTAGAGGGACATAGATGGATGGATGGGTAAACCTTCCAAGGCATAGTAAAAATAAATACTAAGAAGAAATCGAATTTATTTTCATGTATAGATGTAATTATAACTTCTTTCAAGTATGGCCCATATTGAAGCTAATCATAAAACAGAAATTTTCTATTTAATTTCTAGGAAATATATTTAGTTTGGGTATTTTAAATGTGAAATATATTTAGATCAAATATTTTGAATGGATCATATTTCACGAAACAATTGAATATTTATTTTTTCTTCGAATTTGAAGTCTCGTCTGTTTCTGAAGACATTTCTGTATTTCTGTATAATATTATTTTGAAATATAAACAATAATAAGGAATAAATCGGATAAAAGCGAGAGATTTTGAACGGACCTCGAGGGTATCTAAGGCTTGGTATATCTTTTACTTTTGCCTTTTATTGGTGTGTAGACTAGTCTGTGTGCCTTCGTGTCTGTATGTGTTTCTGTGTGTGTGTGTGTGTGTGTTCAGTGAGGTGTTGCCTAGTTTTCGGCTTGTTAGTTAGTTAAAAGTTTTTGCGTGCAATTAAAATGCTGCGCAAAAAGTTTTCCCTCAACATTGTTCTTAATTTTTTTCTTGGGTTTTTGCAGTTTGCCAAAGCCAAATACAAATGAACTGGCATTGTCTCAGAGCCATAAGAGTGTGTGTGTGTGTGTGTGTGTGTGTGTGTGTGTGTGTGTATCTGTGCGTAAGTCCTGTTAGCCTGCAGTCAGCAAAGTGTACAAAGTCCTGTGGCAATTGTCTGATTGTTTTCTTAGCCGCAGTAGCACCAGAACCCGAACCAGAACCAGAAGGAGCAGCAGGAGGACCAAGCAGCATCCCCAAGTAGAAGGAAGCACCATTCAATGGCAGGAAAGTTCGTTATCAGTGACATTTTGGCGTATAAATAGCAAACAGCTCGCACCCTACACCCGACAGCCTTCAACCCCTAGAAGCCCTACAAGCCCTACACGCCCTACAGGATTCAGGAGCAACTTCCACCAGTTAGCAGCTCCTTCGTTCCGAGCTGCTCCCAGTTGCCGTGTCGAACGTGCTGGCAATGACAATTGAAATGAATATTCTAAGCAGCTGGGCCACCGAATCTTTCTTAGAAGCCTCGGCTGGAACCTGGAACCTGGAGCGGTACCTCTTCTGTTTGCAGTTCGTCGAATGTCGAGCAATTAGGGAATGAATCACACAGCCACCGAAAACGTCTGTCTGCCAGGCATTTTAGGCAAATAGAAAGAATGCAAATAAAATAATGGGGCCTTTTCCGCAGGCCAAGCAATAAATATTGTACATTGAAGTCTCGCCCAATGCCCAATGCCCAATGCCCAATGCCCATCCCTCACTGATGCATCTTTCCGATGAAAAGGTGGTGAGACATTTATTCACTACTGAAAATGGAGAGATCCTGTCTTACAGATGAAACATTTATGGTGTTGCAGGCCACACAACAATTGAAATCTTTTGCCCAGAGGCTGGGCAGTAAATATTGTGTACATTGCAGTGGGGTGTTTCCTAAGCCCTGTTTCCCTGTCTCAAGCTGAGTTCTATGTCTTTTTTGTGGGAAAACCCTGACTTGCAATAATTATCGATGAACCCTTAACACACCAAATACAGAACTGTTTTGTTTTTCCCATTGGTAAATACTCGCCGTTCTCGTATCCCCCGTTCTCTCACTTTCTCTGAATGGTACCCCATTTCTGTTCCTGTTAAAAATTAAATCAATTGCTGACCACAAAAACCGCACGAAAAAAAGGGCATGATGCATGCATGATGCATGTTGCATGACGTCTGTGAGTGTGTGTGTGTGTACATGGGAGAGTGCCAAAAGCAACCGCAGCACCCACCGACATTCACGAATGACAGAGAATATACATTTTTCTCTTTAGCCGCTGCACTTCAACCCGTCGTCTCTCATCCTTTTTTTTTTTTTTGTTCTTGTTTTCTCATCGTGCAGAGAACTGACAAAACTAATTGCCTCAGCGGCCGTAAACAAAAAAGAGAATATTCGCTGCATACTTTGCGGCCACTCGGGGAGAAGCGCGGAGTGGCAGCGGCAACAGGATCTCTGCATGCCAAATCAGAAATCATCAGGCCCCAGGCAAAAGTGGCAGGAGCAGCAGCGGCAGCAGCAACAGCTAGAGAGACAGAGACAGAGAAAAAGACAGAAAAACAGCAACAAAAGCCAACAACAAATTGAGAATAAAAATCTTAACAAAATAAGCTAAAAGCTGAAGAGTTGCCGAGCGCATTAAATCATTTCCGCACTGGAGAGCAGGCAGATGATTCTTTTGCCACATTTTCTTGCCACCAGCCTTGCGCTTTTGCTGTGCCCCCCCTACTCTCTCTTTCTCTCTGCTTGTTCCTGTGGTTGCAAGTTGCAAGTTTACCACTATTTATGGGGCTGCAGACTAAAGGGGTTGCCTGAGAGTGGGACGAAAAAAAAAAACAGAAAAAAATGAAAAGTGAGTCTCCGTTTCTCTATTTCTCCGAGGCAGAAGCATAAAAATGATTCGCCCGAAAAAAGCAAAAGTATATAAACATATACATACGTACTCGTACATATACGGACAGGGAGGTGTTCCAATTTGCTCCGTCGCTGGTTTCTCTAGAAAAGGAATCTCCTTTCAATGAAAGGAAAAGATACTTTGGGCTGCCAAAAGATTTGCAGATCCTTGGGGCCTGGCGCATGTCCTGCCCTATACTTGTCAAGACTTCTTTGGCAGAATCGAAGCGATAATTCTCGAAGTCCCATGGAATCTGCCATACTATGACAGCATGCTATGATGTTAGGGGCTTAATGGAAAAATGGCGCGAACAATACAGAAGAGCTTGAAAAAAACACATGACAGAGCGAATGGAAGTCCTACAAAAGTAGTAGCCTAAAAGACTAGGGTTTTCCTGTTGTTGTTTTTGGTAGGTTTTCTAGAATTTGTCTGGAATTTTAATATTTTTTGTTTTATTTTTCTGTATTTTTGCGGTTTTTCAGTCTTTTCCTGTTAGCTTGATTTATTTTTCTTGTTTGTTTATTTTTCTAGTATATTTCTTTTTTTTTTTAATATTTTTATTAGCATTTTTCTGGTATTTTACAGTCTCTTTCTGCTATTATTTATTTTCTGTTTATTTTTATAATATTCTGGTATTTTTCCGGGTATTTTTATTGGTATTTTTCTTGATTTTATTCATGCATACAGATGAATGATCTTTGGGATCACAGGAGATCGCAGGAGATGTGCGGGAACCTTCAGCTTAACTAAATGCGAATTGCCATGAAAAAGTAAGAGTAAGTGAAATGGGGAACACGGTGACAGTCCGATTAGTGCACTCATGTGTGTGCATGTGTAACATATTCAGGCAATTACTGCCATTCAGCGCATTTCAATTCAACTTCAAAACTGGTTCCCATCCTGCATCCCCATCCCATCCCATCCCCATCCCATCCCGGCTGTCACTCCACAAGTTGTGGTGCAGAAGTAGAAAAAAGCTTTTAAACTTCACTCAAGATTTTTGCCGTTCACGCTCGGCTCGCAAATTTTTTGACTGTTGCCGCTCACTTAGTTTTGCCACTCCTCCCCCTCCGACGTCCTGGGCTCCCATGCCATACTTTTGGGGCATGCCATTGCCATCCGCATCTGCACCATGGCAAAATGTGGCAAGATCTCTGATGTAAAGATCTGCATTTGGAGGGATGGAAATGATATTGAAATAGAGTAGACTACCGAAAGGATGTCTTGGATTTTATGCAATGAATTATTGGATTAATCCCCCATTAATTACACATCGATAACTTACTCAATAACGTCTTCAATACAGTACATCAATATATATATATTGGTGTACCGGGGATCATTGATCGAAATATTCAAACCAAAAATTGTTACATTGGTTTTCGTTGCCTTTTTCCCCACTGTTGTAGCAGAATTCACATCATTTTTGGGCAATGCATGCTGACTGCTTCTACAACTACAACTACATACTGCCTCTATCTTTAGATACTGCTGCTGCTGCCACCGCTCTAGTATCTTTAGCTACTCCCCGCACTGCCCCACACTGCCGTAGACACCCACATACATACGTACTGTCTTTATCCAGGACTCTGCCGAGTCTTTATATACTCGCACTCGCATTGGCACTCGCACTCGCACTCGTACCCGTACGTTCTGCAACTGTTGGCGTTGTATTGTAGCTGCTTTTCCTTCATCATATTCTTTCTTTCCTTTCCTTCATTTTGTTGTTGGGCTTTTACTTTGTTGAGTGTTGCCTGTGTGCCTGTGTATGTGTGTGTGTGTCTGTCTCCTTTATAAGTCTGTCAAAATGTAGTTCATATATTTTGGCGAAAATTCATTTTGCAGTTGACATAACTTTGTCAGCCCCAATTTATCAACAACAATTAGTAGAGCAGAGCAGGGCAGGCCAGGGCAGGGCAGGGCAGGGCAGGGCATGCCAGGGCAGGACTTGACTAACATACTCGCATGAGGCTGAAAAGTGGGGGGCCGTGGGTGTGGGTGCCTGGGTGTATGGGTATGCGGGGCCTGGCAAGTATGTGACAAGTATTTTGAACAAAAACTTTGTCTGCCAAACAGAGCCCGACTACACAGCACACTTGACTTTCTGTGCCCCCGAACTTTCGAGAGAGACAGAGAGAGAGAATGAGAGCTGTAGCTGTAGCTGTCGCTGTCGCTGCAGCAGAAGCAGCAGCAGCAGCAGCATCCCTTGCGTATGCGTAATATTATAATGCCAAAATAATGTGCATTTGGAAAATTGCTGTCACCCCCAAGGAAACGAAGAGCAACAGCAGCAATGGGAGACAGAGACAACAGAGAGTTGCTGGGGCAACACATCAATTGTCAAGTGTCAGCTCGGCTGTGCCACACCGACTTGCCACCCAGCTAGCTGGCTTATTAAACTTCAATTTGCAACCCGAGCAGAACTGAAAGAGCAAAACAGAATAGAACTCACCTGTACTCGTGCGACAGGAAGAAGGTGCCACGAATGAGGCAGCCGTTGGGATTCTGTCGCTTGCCATTGAAGATTTTTGTATAGTGATCGTAGTTGTTCAGATTGACAGCTCCATCAAAGGTCAGCATGATGATTTGTGGGATCTGCAGCAAAAAAGGAAAAAACATAAATATACATATACATATATACAACAAATGGTACACACTATGTCTGTATGCATCTGGATTTCCTCTCCAGCAAAGTCATCTAAACTTTTGGCACCCTGTCATTCGATTGGGCTAAGAGGAAAATCTCTTAATTACATTGCCTCTATCTCAATATACTCGTTTGTACATAAGTAGAAGCTTCGGCACATACACTTATGACCGTGTGTGTCGTGCGTGTGGGGAATTGGGAATGGGGAAGGGGGAAGGGGGAATGGGGGTCCCAATTAGAGGATTGCCAACCTCAAAATCAGCCGGGCATGGGATGGCATTGGAACCGCAGCAACAGCTCTAATTGAAGGTTTTGCATTTTGCGTTTGTTTTTCCTGTCTACGTTGCCGCCTGGTTGCGCTTTTGCACTTTTCCGCACCGCACCCCGCACCCCGCACCCCGTACTCCCACTCCCACTCCCACTGTGCCTATTGCCTACTTTTGACTCTGCTGCGAAACTCTTGCAACTTGAGCATTAAACATAATTAGTGGGGCATGTGGCCAGCCAGCGCCAGCCATCCAGCCATCGGAGGCAGAATCGCGAAGCCAAATTAATTTCGAATAATACTCAACTATCAATAGAACGAAGGCAACATCCAACAGAGCAACAGCAGCAGCAACAGCAGCAGCAACAAACAGAAAATTCCATTACGAAAATTGGCACCCAAAAACCCGAATTGAGATTTGGGGGGAAAACTCAGAGCCAGAAGAAGTTGCTGCCGCTTCTGTTGCAACACTTTAAGTGCAATTCCATAATCAAAGACCTCTGAGAAAAGCGGTAAAGGGAAACGAAAAATAAAATAATAAAGCCAACGAAATGAAGATCCATAAAAACAGGGGAAAATCAGAAGCCAGGAACCACAGGGCAAGCCCGAAATTCACATACTCTAGGCCAAGGTGGGCCCTCTAGAATATTCGGTGCTAAAGGGTGCGAAAAGTCCCTTAACTTATTCAACCTTCAGCTTCCAGCAGAGTCATTCGATTGAGATGCCACCCCAGACACGTATTAGAGTATATCGAATATCCTGATGACCCAGGGTCAAGCTGCTTTTATGCATGGGGGGGAATAGTGCAGGTCGGGGTCGGGGTCGGGGTCGGGGTTGGTGTTGAGCGCAAATCCAAAATGCATTTCGACCGAGAGCTGGCCATAAAGGCGTAAGGCACGGCCCGGCACCGTACGGCACCGTACGGCAAGAACCCACTTAACGCTCATTGCAGGACACATAAAAATGATTATTGTACAAATTCAATATTAATGTGGAGATGGTGCCTAACCCCAGACGCCAGACCAGACGCTGGCCAGAGCTGGCAAAATTATGCAGAGGCGTGAAACACTCGAGGCATCGGCATCGGCATCGGCAGCGGTCCGGCTTAAGTGCGGCTTAGATGACGAAGGAGTCGTCTCCGCCAGCCAGCAGCAGCGGCAGCGGCAGTTGCAGCCACAGTGCCTGGGATGAGGTTCTGGTGCGGAGCGGTATGGTGCGGTTCTCGACAGCCATTGAAATTGAAATTTTCGCTTCGATTTGACAGCATTTCCTTTGCTTTCGTTTCCCATCCGTTGGTTGGTTTTTCATTTGGAAGCCATCGCAGCATCGCAGCCGACCCCCTGCCACTGCCACTCGCACTTCCAGATGAATCTTCTTATTGCCTTTGGTGGTCGTTCGGTCGGTCGGTCGGTCGGTCGGTCGGTCTGTCGAGTGCTTTATTGAAAGGCATATTTCAAAGGCGCGTTTCCGCAAAATGAGTGCAAATCAACTGCAAAACTTTTTTCGCTCTCGCTAAATTATGAAGTAAAAATATTATTGCAAATATAATGAATGTCAGAAGAGGGACCAGAAGAGAGAGAGGGAGGGAGACCAATAGAGTGGGATAGAAAGAGAGGGCTAAAACAAATCATAAATTTGCCAGCCTTGGACCAAGTTTTTGGTGGGTCCAAGGAGGAAAGTGAGGAAAACCATTGTGCGGCTGCTTGAACTTTATGCGATTGCCATATTGCTGAATCGTCTATCGTCTATTACCTATTGCCACGACCCTAATCGTACCCCAAGGCTCTCCAAACATACACAAATTCGTGGTTCAACACATATTCCTCAAGCTCAAAAGTTGGCGACCAATTCAATGGTTTGGAAGGCCATTCAGAGCCGATTTGTGGCGTTTGGAATGTTGGAAATAGCACAGAGCAGAGGGCTGTAATCGAAAGAAACTATGGAACTGAAACGTGGAATATTTTAAGGAGAATAGGCTGATTTGTGGCAGGTCAGGCATCGTCTACAATGGAAAAATATCAGAAAAAAGATCCCCACCCAAGCGGGAGAGAGAGAGGAATGGAATTCCGTTGCAACTTTGAGATCAAAATAGGAATAATGCAATAAAGGAATCCATCCAAAGTGGGTTATTCTTTGTTATTCGAAGATGGAAAACAATGGGCAACATTGCTTGAGAAATGATTGTCAATCAGCTGATTCTTAGAGGATGATATGTGGAAACTTTGGTACCCGAAAGACCAAGTAAAAGCCTTTTTAACCGCTAGTTAGGCTGATTAAGTGAAAACCTTGAGCTAGTCGATGTTTGAAATTGAGTAACTGACGAGTATATGGCCAAATCAAATAGAGCATAAAAGTGCTGGGAATACAGATACTCAGGTCCCCCGCAGTCGTCCCAGTACCCTGCCTGCTGCACTTCTCTGTGTGCGTTGATAATTTTCGCCTAATGCGACTCAAGTTTGCACTTTAGTCTTTCAGCAAATATGGCAGCCACCCCACCAGCCCGCCATGGAGGTGGCAAGACAGAAGTTTGCCCTGCCCCATCGTTTGCCAGCCACTGGGGAGGGATAGTGCTGGTGGATTGGGGATTGGGGATTGGGGGAATATTTGCATAGCTCAGTTGCTCAATCGCAGCGACAATTGAGCGGCTCATTGATTGCAACACCCATCCAGCAATCCAGCAATCTACCCATCCACCCATCCAGCACTCACTAGGCACCTCTTGAAGCACTCCACCTCCACCTCCACCACCACTTCCAGTCCGCCATCCACCATCCACCATTCACAAACTTTTTTGTTGACACTGTGCCATCTTTTCATTTCATTTTCTCAAATCAAATTCGATTCGAATTCAAATTGAGCAAAAGCGGTTTGCTAGCCGCAATTTCAGCTCTTCCTTAGAGGCCAGGCCCCCCCGCCCACATATATACTTTAACCCAGATGGAGTCGTTTGTATCGCTATATCTTCCTGATTGATCGCTCAATGAATCTCTCCTTTGACTGTATTTAGACTCCGAATGAGTGTCTGTTTCGCAGCTACAGTGTTGCCGCATATTCCTGGCCTTCTATGGCCCAAAAAGAGTATATAAATGTCTTTACTTTTTGGCGGGTAGATATCCGTTTGCATTTGCGGAAATTGGCCGCACATTGTGAAATGGAGCGAAACGATAATCGAAATGCCAAGGCGGGCAAAAAAAAAAGAGTGAAAAAAGTGGTTAAAAAAGGCAGAAAAGACTCCCCGGGAAGAAGGGGTAGAGGGGGCACTAGGGCACGGAGCTGAAAAGCCGTGGCGGCATCGGCATACACTGCGGATGCGTGATGTGTGGAGCGCGACGCCAAATCAAAGGAAGTTTTTGGCATGCACAAATTAACCGCTTGTTTGCGGTTAATTGAGATGATATTAATTATAATTATGTGCGCACACACAAACACAAACACAAACATAGAGACACACACAAAACAAATCACAGATACTCACAGGACATAGATGGCAAGATTCAGTCAGCAAATGGAATTGTTTTGGGGCCTGCCGCTGCCGCTGCCGCTCCCGGTTGCCGGTTGCCGGTTGCTGGTTGCTGGTGCGAACACATGTAAGCGCTAATAACACTTAAACAAGCACCCATACACATACAGACGAACCCTGTTACACACACACACAGCCACGGCGCGATGGGGGGGACAGAACTGCATGGAATGGCAGCGGACAGACACACATTTCAATTTCGAAAATTAAGTGGCTCCGCTTGCCTTGTTTGGCTTTGTGTGTGTGTGTGTGTGTGTGTGTGTGTGTGTGTGCCTATATCTCCCATGTATCCCTGTGTGCGTGTGTGTGTATCTATACATATATATAGTATTTGTTTGTTTGCCTGCGATTTGCGTTTATGCTGCCGTCACTGCCGCCCCCGCAGCCTGCCACATAAACATCCGCTTTGCTTTCAACTTATATTTGTTTGTGCCGCCTTTTTTTGTGTCGCCCCAAACGATATCCTGCACGTGAAAGGGTTGATCAGTTCGGGGAGCAGTGCTGGCTCCTGGAACTCCTCTCACAGAAGACAGAGCATTCAATTGGTCGTTGACGCAGGATACAGGCATCCCGCAGGGACACGGCTGGTGCATTGCCTTTACGAGTAGTCGTGTTATTATGCAAGTGAAACCACAACTAATGTGCACTACAAACTGTCTGTCAATCGCCCAGCACAGGCACAGACACAGGCACAAGGCAGAGCAGGGCAGAGCAGAGCAGAAGGAGGCAGGCGCCTACCCGCAGATTGATGCACTACTGATTTTCCGCGCTTCCGAATGCGGATGTTTTTAATGCGGGAAAAGCGGGAAATATTTTCAAATAATTTAAAAGGCAAAAGCGGTGACGGTGACAAATAACTTTATTAAAAACCACAAATATGTGCGTTCTTTTTGCCAGAAAATTGATAAAAATTATGAAAATATGTGGATGAATCAAAGCATCTTTGAAGTAATCCCATTACGTATACGCAACGTTGGAGTCTTTTATGACTACTTGCTCGTATTCCAAGAACGATTCTAGTGCCAATCAATAAGTAATAATTGTCTGAATATCTAAAAAGCAGGTAAGAGGATTCCTTTCGCATTGAGCTGAGATTGAACCGCAATCAAACACAAGCCAGAGGCCAGGTGTGGCGGGGCTCAGGGGCTCCGACTACTGACTGCTGACTACTGTCTGGCTTGCCCCTCGGGGCAGCGCATAACTCTTGGCCAAATAAACAAAGCGTGTTCTCGTAGTTATTAAACAGGATATTCGAATCAACAGGAGCAACAGCAGCAGCAGCAGCAACAGTGGCTACAATATGGCCAAGGACACACACGGCAGCGGACAACAAGAGCGAGAGAGAGCTCTGGACAAAAAGTACGAGTACAAGAGCACAATTTCCTTATGCAAAGCGACGATAAGAGCAAACCGAATGCAAATACATAGATTTATGACCATGGCCCAAACAGGCAGGAGGCAACACAGGCAGCAACCCAGAGAACTGAGTCGCTGAGAACTCTGAACGCCATAGAGAGAGAGAGAGCTGTAGCTGTAGCTGTAGCTGTATATTCCAATCCAAAGCGATTCGTTTCGTTTCGATTCGATTCGATTCGATTCGATCCACAGCTGCCATAGCCCCAGTTCTGTGTCGTAAAAATAAAAGCTGTCAATGCACTGGAAATTTATCGCCTTGCAAATTAACACTTAAATGCAAATGGGCAAAATGGCAGAGCCAACAAGTAGCAGCAGAGCCAATGGCTCTCAACGGAGGTTCGACTTATGGATGGTCTCTAGATGAAACATAATGGGAGTGTGGTTGGAATCCAAGCTCCGATGAGAAGGGGATTCTTTACACTCATACTCTGGGCAGAGTTGCCAAGATAGAACCCTTCAATTCATCTGCTAATCGAGTACTTGGAACGCCTTGTGATACCCTAGACACACCTCAATGGCCACGAATCCAATGAAACCGTACCCGTGCTTGGTACAAGATATATATATACTTATACTTCCACTCCCACTCCCACTCCCACCTATACTGCGAGTATCTTTAGTTACCTTTTCGGCCTCGAGGTCGCCAGGTATCTGGGTGCCATCCTTCGAGCAGAAACAGTAGGGCAGGGCACAGTCCTCGGTGCTGCAGCGCTGGGCGGTGTCTGCCGGTGCATCCGTGGCAGGGGCAGGAGCTAGACAAAGAGAGAGAGAGAAAGAAAGAGAGAGGGAGGGAGTCACAAATCAGTTTGAAAATTATTTAAAATCTATTTTGTTATGCAAGATCCAATCCGGATGGTAATCGAACTGAAGTGCAGCGAGAGGCTTGTCCAAAGTTAAAAGTCAACAAGTAACAATACAATGCCAAGCAAATATCAATAAGGAGGCCCACAGCCAGGCCGGAATCCCGGCCAGAACGAAGACAAGGACCGAGGACCGAGGAGCGAGGAGCGAGGAACGAGGAAATGTGCAAGAAACAAGTTAAAAGAAAGTTAACCTCTCAGTCGCACAGAGATACTCCCACTCTCAGCGTGTGTGTGTGTGTGTGTGTGTGGGGCAGAGAGACCGAAAGTCAAATAGCCTTAAGCTAAATCCTGAGCGCTCTCCCTCTCTCTCTCGCTCTTTCTGGATGGATGCAGAGGGAGGATGGGGTCAAAAGCTGTTTGCATATGTGGGTGGCGTTGGGCGTGTGTGCACAGGCCATCGGTGTACGAGTATGTGATTGCCAGTCCCAAAACTCAATAGAATTCAATTGGTTTTTTTTCGTTGGCATCTTCCTTGCAGGCGCTTCTTGCTCCTTGCTCCTTGCTCCTTGCTCCTCTTTCATCCTTCATCCTGGGCGTCCCGGGAGTCCTGCCTTGTTTTGCCTTGTTCTGTGATGGAGTCAACAAATTCGCTTAAAGTTCACAAAAACAAAAGGTAAAGCGAAGCCAATACCATCGATGGAGTCGATATGGAGGCAAATATTAAATGCATTTCTGGTGCCCCAATCACTGGCGGATGGGGGTGGATGGTGGGTGCTGCCACATTGGCGGGGGGCGGCGGTTGTGGCGGTGGGCGTGGGCGTGGAAGGCACGTTGGAGTCGTCGTCGTCGTCGTCGTCCTATATCAGGAGTTGCACTAACTGCATTAGCACCCGCCATGGATACGCTATCGATTCAGTGCCGCTGTAGGCGTTGATTTGATTTGATTTTGACGCAGAGGCCAAGGAAATTTCTAAATCACTGCCACACGGGGTGCCTGGTGCCTGGTGCTTGGTGCTTGGTGCATGCACATCGTGGAATGTGGTGTCATTCTGTGTGCGGCTGCCGCGACTGCCATTGGGCCAGGTGAAAGCAAATTGATACAATATTCCATAAATTATTGGGCATTAAATTGTAATCAGCTCGATTCATTAGCGGGAATGATGGCAGGGGCCAATTGTCTATTCCCATTTGGGATTTTCCATGACTTTCACTCAAGAAAGAGGGAATGTCTATGGTAATTTGTTGTGTACGTGTGAGCCCTAACCCGCTGCCAGGCTCGGCTTTTCTTCTGCTCTCTCGGTCATCAATCAATGGAATGCCGAATGCAAAGATAAACTAATGATGGCGTAGAGACTCCCATTTCAATTTTCAGTTTTGCTTTGGCAGCAACTAAGTAAGGCCTGTCCGGAGAGTGCCAGAATGGTTATGCCACCGACGGCGCCTCCCTTTTGGATCGAGCGGGATTTAATTACACACAGCTCCAAAGTTATGCAAATGAAAATGCAATCCTCAATCCTAATACCCAGCCCAGGGCCCAGAACCCAGGACATAAGCAGAAGCAGAAACAAAGGGCACAAAAAGCACACGGGAGTACACTCCACACAAAGGTTGTCCTGCGCAACGGAACAGGGACAGGATACGAAGGGACAGGACAGGACAGGACGGGACAGGACGGGACAGGACGGGACAGGATCCGTATACTCTCTCTTTCTGCAGTTGGCATTGATTCGGCTTTAGCTTTCTGCTGCTCTGCTCCGCTCTCCACCGCTCTCTTCTTTGTGGCCGAAATCCCCATCAGCCCCACCCGCGGACGCGGCACCACCTTTGGCCTTTATGTAATGCCAGACAAAAAAATAGTTTACACAAAATCAAATAAAATAAAAATAAAAACACAATAAATATGAATGAGCCTGGCCGTGGAGCGGGTTTTTAATATTAACATAAAATATCTGATCTGATTTCTACACAAAAAAGGACAACAAAAAACGTGGGGAAGCCGGATGGGCAAAAAAATAAACGAAAATAAAATCCCTCCTGTGGCATATCAATGCCTTTTTGAAAAATATTTGTGGTCACATCATAAATAACGGCAATGAAAATGAAATGCTGGGCAATTAATTGGCCAGGACACAGGATACACACACACACACAGGCACAGGCACAGGAAAGGAGACAGGAGAGTGCAGGACTGGAATGGACAGGGCAGGACAGAACAGGACAGTTTGGACCAGGACAGGACTGCAATCAACATAAATTCTCTTGGGGGCTGGAAAGCAAGAAGCCCCCCACACAAAAAGTAAATGCATAAAATTTTATTATTTCAAAAAGTAACTTCAAGAATCCTTCCCCCACTCCCCCCACTCCCCCCACTCCCCCCCACTCGCTCGCTCGATCCTCTGCTCTAGGACTGTGTTGGCCTGGAACTTGTGCTGAGTTATTGAATAAAATGTAATAAACACTTTTAGTAACTTTGTCTTATGCATTTTGTCCTGCCAGAGACCATGCTCGCAGAGCCGGGCAGGAGCGGAGGGAGGGACTGGCGTATAGAACGACTCGCATCATCGCATACAATGCGTATACGTTATATTTGGCTACTGCTGTCCATAGTTGTTACGAGTGTCTGTAGCCAGGACAAAGCCAGAGGGGTATACTGGGCAGACCGGACATGGAAGCTCATCCGCAATTATATAGTCCTTTGACTACAGCAGTCCCTATCATCCTCATCAGCGGACAGCGATCATAATAATAGAATAATACGAGCTTCTCAGAGCAGTGGCCTAGCCGCTAAGCTTGGCCTGGAGGTTCCGCCAGGGTATCTCAATCTTCGATCAACCTACGATTGCCTTTCCACCAAGTTGGTGTTTTTGTTGCTGCTTCTGCTGCTGCTCCTGCTGCTGCTGCTGCTGTTGTTGTTGTGTAAGCAATATTGAAATGCTGTCATTGAGCGTGCTCACTGAATTATGAAATTGAAAACTATTCAGTGCAAAACATTTTTCTTTGAATTTTATCAGCTCAGCTTCGCTTCTGCATACGAGTGCGAGTGCGAGTGCGTGTGTGTGTGTGCGGATTGGGTGGATTTGGTTGTCAGCTGCTGATGCTGCTGCCATTCCAAAGGACTCGCCTTAGACCTCTTGAAATGTTGTTAAATTTCAAGTGCAAAAAATTGGCTTAAATATTTTAATTTGTGTCTGCCGCCTTGCCAGCCGAATAGCATCCAATCGGAATGAAATGAATTCGCATTTATATGCGCATTGTACGGGCATTGCATACATATATTGTATGAATGAATGCATGAATACACTCATACTATTACACATCGAATCTATGTGGAGACATGTCTATATACGAGCGTGTCTGTATGTACATATAATGAAAATCTCAACAACTTTTTGCTTATTTATTTCGGGGCGACAAGTTGCTGTCACAATTTCAAATGCTGCAGAGACCTCCGTTGCGTATACGCAATTCGTCAGCCGAGATTTGGCCAAAGTCATGAATCTGTTGGTCGATGCTAACGCTGGGGGTGGGCCGTGGGCCGTGGGCTGTGGGCTGTGGGCTGTGGGCTGTGCTGAAAAACGGATGCTGCAGAGGAAGTCTTTCGGCTGGCAAGAGCTCTTAATCCCCCCGTCTGGCTTAGGCAGTTGGCAGATGGCTGGCTAAATTAAAGTGCCAGACGATTATGGGGCAATCAGTTAGTTTGCTTCTTTACTCGTTTTGGATTTTGCTTGAAATGCCTTGAAATCACACACACACACTCGTGCTAGGTATCCTTGTATCTGCAGGGGTTTTTATGCAAACTTCAAATGGAAGCTTGAATGCTTTTCCGCGTGTCTTTGGTGTCTTTGAAAGTGTCATTTGAGCGCTAAAGACAGACGAATGAATGAGGCACTAAAAGAAAGTGAACTAATTGGATTTCTTCAGCTATCTTTCCGCTATTTTCAAGTAGTACTCTAGCCCCCCAAGATAGTTTGTCCATGGTCTTGGCTTGGCACTTGCTAGGGCCCTGTTTGATGAGGGGCCCTGCATTTGGCTAGGCCTCCCTAAACAAAGGAGAACACGCCCCCACCTCCATTCAGGCACCCCGTTTAACCCCGTTTATCTTCTGGCGAAAATGCTGCGAATGGCAAACGGAGTTCGAGCTGGAGTGAGGCAAAAATTGTCATATTGGTTTAGCCATTTCCTGTGGCAGCAGACGACAGACGGCAAAAAAAAAAAGAAACAAAAATTGTGAATTGTGAATCAGATATACATATGTACATATATGGACGGACATGTAGAACTACATACCTATCGCCTTTATGTATCTGGCGTCAGCAGAAAGGCAGCGAGAAAAAAAAATATTCCAAATTTGTATATGCACAGAGAGCTTTGACCTAATCTCTGCTGCAATATTTCTCTCCTCGTGCTGCCCTTCCCCCAGACACCACCCCCCACACCCTGCCCCAGAGTGTGTGTTTGTGTGCGTCATTTATGTTATTACTTTTCTTCAGCACACACACACACACGACTATATGTGTGAGAGAGAGAGAGGGGTAGCTATTTATATGAGAACAACATTCCAGTTGGTATTACGCAAATCCCCAAAACGCTTTAGCTGTCGCAGCTTTCTTCCAAGCGGGTGCCTTCCGACCAACGACCAACGACCAACGACCAGGACCCGTTCGCCCCTGCCCGCCCCCTTTGGCTGTGGCACCACACAGAACACCACCCGCACCCGCACCCCCACCCCCACCCACACCCGTAAACGTAGCAGGTCCTAGAACCGGAACCGGAATGGCGACTACTGCAAAAGTGCGTGCTTGCATGTGAGCGATATGTCACTCTGCATATGCCTGTGTCTCAGTGTCTCTGTGTCCGTGTGTCCGTGTGTCCCTGTATGTGTGCGTCCCTCTTTCTGTGGCTGTGGCTGTGTCTGTGTCTGTGCATTTAATTCTATGCTCGTTTCTGTTGAATTTTTGGCCTTTTCATGAGGCTACACTTGCAAAAAAAAAAACCAAGAGAGCAGGATCTTCAATGAATATAGGAACTATTTTTCGCAGTGTCCTCACAGAACTCTCACCCTTTCTCTTTCTATTGCTGCTCTTAATTATAACCTCATATCGTCTTGGCCATCGTGAAATTTGTCAAGTGTATCCATATGTATGCAAAGGAAAAAAAAAAATAAAATGGAAAGAAAGGAAGGACGGAAGGACGGAAGGAAGGAAAATGGCTGCCAGTTGTGTAGGTGCATGGAGACTGAAGCTAAGAACTGCCGTAAAACTGAAAACTAAATCTTAAATGTAAGCTTTAATGGCCTTCACCTCCCCTCCCACCCACACTCTCCACACACACACATGCACCGAAAAAGAGAGGGAAAATAGAGCAGCGAAATAGATAGATAGATGGAGTTGGTTATTCTTAAGCGGTCGCGTTTGTGCCCCATTTGAAGTGCACTCAATGTTGTGGGATGACAGAGAGAGACAGAGCCAGAGCCAGAGCCAGAGTCAGAGACAGAGACAGACAGTGGTGAGAAGCACTTGGCATTCATCTTGGGGCACCCCTTGCCCCCGCAACCCTCTCCCGGGGCATCGTCTCGTTAGGCAAGTCAATAGAGCAGACAATGTTTGGGGGATTCGGTGTGTGGTCGCCACCATTTTGCTCATTGCATTGTCATCGAAGAGGACTCGATTTTTGGCCCACACACAGGCCATTCAGGACTCTCTGGAATCCTTGGATGTGTGGATGTGTGGATTTGTGGATGTGGAACTTTGTAACCATAAATGAATTATGCGACATTTACTCAAAATTGCTTCCTAATGCACAACATCCGGCCCAGACAAATGTCTCTATCTCTCTCCCTCACTCCCTCACTCTCTTTCTCTGTCTCTTTATCTCTCTGTACGTCTCTGTGTGTCCTTGTGCGAATTGTAATAGAATGCCCGATTCTATGTTGAGCTTCTAATAAATTTGGGGGTCTCCTCCTTCTCCCCTCAGCCTTCTCGCTAAGCCACAGGCGATTGTTTCGGCTCGAAGCTCGCTTTTATATTTCTAGTTTTTCCAATGGAAATCGTTTAGCAAACCGCTTGGCATTTGCAACACACACACACACACGCACCCAGAGTGAGAGAGAGAGAGAGAGAAAAACCTGCCTCCATAGACACAGATCCAGATCTGGAGAGACAGAGACAGAGACTGAGACGGAGCCCGTCTGGTGGTGCCATCTCTTTCTCGGTGGCAACACTTAGAGTGCACTTAAAGTTTTTACTTTATTTGCTGTGCTCCCTCTCTCTGATTTATGTTGCACTTTCAATTGTCTCTCCGGAGAGAGAGAGAGAGAGCAGGCCTCTCTTGCATTGGGATTTTTGGAGGGACTTACTTGTTGGCAGTGGGCCGCACTTGGCCTCATCCTTGAATGTGCAGTACTTCTGCAAATCGTCGAAGTAGAGGCCGGACGGGCAGCGGTTCAAGTACGGATAGCCGTCCACGCACTAAATTGGCGAAAAACCAAAGAGAAGAGTTTCGATTCAAATGGAAGTCCATCCATGGGGCGTGTGGCGGGGCACTCACCTGATAGAACCGACGACAAGTGGCAGGATCCGCATAGTTGCCATTGGCAATGTGTGAGGGGCACTGGAACTCCTCCTTCTCCTTATTTTGGCCTAGGAAACAAATCGACGAAATGTTACGATTAGATATTGCAAATTGACAGATGATGATGGGATGATACTGTACACAGATATGTACATATACGTATCTGTAGATCCCAACGATAGTCTACCATCCTTTCTGTGCAATCGATACGACACTCCATGCGAGGGGCCTTCGCAAAAAAGATTAATCGATTCCATTTGCATGTAATCCCGAGAATCCATCAACCTTTTTTGCATTAACTTATTTGAATATCCGGCAATTAATTGCATAATAGACACACCGCACATCGTACATACATGCATGTACATATATGTGTGTGTATAGCCCGACCCACGGGGGGATTATATAGAGGGGAGAGGGGGGACTGGGGCATGCAGATATGTAGTACATAAATACAAATTATAATCGCGTAATGTATATTTATGATGATTTTGTGTTGCACATACATACATACATACATACATATGTCTCTCGTTTTATTTTTGTTTATTTTTTATGGTTTTATGAAAAGCCAAATCTAAGCTTAAAAGGCTTGGCGGCTTGACATTTACACAAAAGCCGCAAATCTAAGGGGGTCCGAGGGGCACGTAAATAAATAAATGGCAGATAAGATATAATTAAATGTCGATTTACATTCGATTAACTAGCGGCAACAGCAACAACAAGCCAGAGAGAGAGAAAAACATTCGAGAGTATTAAGTGCAGATCCGCAAAAAAGCAAAAGCACAAATAATGAGTACTTTGGGGGGTCGCAAGCTTGGATATCCTGGAAATAGATCTCTACTAAAGCTTTGTACATAGTCCTTCACACATTTGGCCATCTACTAGCCCAGAGATCGGCTGCAGAGGCTCTTCTGGGGGTCAAGAGGAGACCGAAAAAGTGTCAGAATGCGAATTGTGTCTAATTAGAGCTCTAATTTGAATATCTCTTTGCTGAGAAGAGAGAATAGCCTTGTACTCGGCCCAAAATCAGCGAAAATAAACGCTTAAAAGCCATCGAAATATATAGAACGGGGGGATACTTTAAACGATTTATGTATACCCCAAATTGTACAAAATATTTCCCACTCACTGCCTTTGACCGCACAAATCTGATCATAATCGTAATCCCCTGGCCAAGGGTATTGCATAAATGAAACCAAATTAATGAAAATATTTCAAAAATCGAAATCCGAATCCAGCAAATCCCCCGCAGTCCCCCGCACGGGACGGCAAGGTGGGCGAGGGGAGGTATCGTTCTGTCGCGGTCTTGGACAAGTTTCAACTATAATGAATATAAATTGACTAACGGCATTAGATTAACACGCGCCTAAAACGCAAACAGCAAAAATCCACAGCAAAACGTCGCGAGGTCGGCGGCCATATTCCCGTTTCCCGTTTCCCATTTCCCATTTCCAATTTCGTCGCTAAATCGATGCGAACGCGTTTTCATGGGGGGTAAGTGCGGAGATTTTGGTGGATTTTGGTGGATTTTGGGATGAAATCAATTGACAGAACCACGCCCCCACGGCTGGGGCTGGGGCTGGGGCTGGGGCTGGCTGTCGCGGCAATTGTTCATAAAGCATTCATTCCATTTTGGGCTCTAAATGTTAATCAAATGAAAACTATTATTGGACACAATTGCATTGCGTGTACGCAGCACGAGCCACAATAATTATAATTATAATAAATATTTGTCAGTTTTCTATGATTTTTCACTGTTGCCAGGGCATGAAAATGGCAATTAATTGATAGCCAAAGCCGCCCCCCCCCCCCACCCCCCACAGAAACTGCAGCTGGAATGCTCCCTGAACATTTTTGGGGATTATGGGAATCAAAGAAGGGGTCGCTTTAAACAGATACTCCTCGCATGGGAATCGATCCGCAGACAATACTCGTGCTCGTGGTTTTTCTCTCACTGGAGTTCACCTCTGCCCTCGCGCCTGTACACAGCATATCTTGATTCAATGATGTATTCGGTGGGCATTTGGTAACCTGTCCTCGTCGCCATTACCATTACCAGTCGATGGCAGGCACTCCATCGACTCACTTAACCGGGGTCAAAGTGCATTTTGGCCGGCGATGGCTGGCAAAAAATAGCTCCCATAGCCCCCCTGTTTTATTTCGCCACATTCCGAATTGGTTTTACTTCCTTTATTTGCAGGTTATTTATTTATTTTCCGCAATCCCACACACACACACTCTTTAGTTCCTTTTGCTTTGCTCTCGGTATGGAAATATGGTTTATTATGCAGGACGTAGCCCCAGCACCGATGCCTCTCGAACTGATATTTTTGATACCGATTAGTGCTAAGTGAATGGCTTTAAAAGTAAAGGCTTTAATGCTCATCGAACAAACACATAAATAAATATATAGAAAATTGCTGAGGCCTGTAGTGTGTGGATGGATGGATGCCATCTCGATCGGCCGGGCCGGGCTTGAGCACACGAAAAAAGGAAGGAATCATTACGTTCTGCCAGCCCCCAACCTGAAAGGAACATCCGCTAATAGCACAGATTTTTAGCAAAATATACATATATACAATATGTATGTGGACCGCAGAATGGCAACAAAATTCCAGTTAATTTAAATGGAATGTGTGTGTAAAATAAACAATAACCAACCAGCAAAAACAGCCAATAGCAAATAAATTAAATCAAATGAAAATGCTGTACCACAAAACAGAAAAAAAAATCCGCGATAAATAGCAAAACCAAAGAGAGAGAGAGAGAGAGAGAGAGACAGGCGGAGAGAGAGAGGGGGAGGGAAAAGGAGAGCTGAGAGTGAGCAAAAACATTTTCATATAATTATTATGGCTAATTAATATTTATTAACCAGACCATCTAGCATCTACCATCTACCATCTACCAACCACCATCTGGCCATGTCCGCGTCACGTGTCCATGTCAATGTCCTAGCCCTGGGCCACTTCAAAGCAGGGGCCATATTACCAGAAACTGTTACAAGAAGTCACAGTTAATGAGGCGACTTCCTCTAAGCGGCTTACACCACCACCGTTGCAGCCCCCCATTGTCGAGAGACAGAGAGGGAAGTCTGTGTCTTTGCAGTGATTCAACTCTTGAGGGAGTGCCACTTTAAAGTTCAGAAAAATAATAATGAGGGAGGGCAATTGATTGAGGAGGAGGATTGAGCGGTAACCCGGCCTTCGAAGGAGTTGCTGCTGTGGCCACAAGGAGCACTCGGTGCTAACCTCCAGTTAAACGAGTTAGTCAAAGACTTGGCTGATTAGGCAAATGCCAGCAGACGCAAATAAGCATAGAAAGTGTGTGTTAAGAATATCGTATACCAATCATGCAGTCTGCAAGGCTTAACTAATAGTTTTAGGGTTATTTGGGGCACTCTGCACATCCTGCTGTTATTTCTGTGTTAGCTAGGATCTTAGAGATCTCTTTTGAAGGACTACAGTTCTTCTGCTTCGTTCTACAACTGTTACACTCCCGCTGTTAGTGTCATGAGGGGCAACTGTACTACTGTTACTGTCGTGCCGCACTGTTAGCCTCCTGTTATCGTCATACCTGCTGCTGCTGCTGCGGGGACGATGACTGCACGGCAATGAAAAGACGGAAAAATAATGATAATAATTAATTTATTGTACATTTATTTAAAAAGTCATAAGGCCAATTACATGGAAACTGCTTCTCTTTTTTGCTTCTTGTTGCTTTTTGCTTTTTGCTTGTTGCTTTTTTTTTTGTTCATTTGTTCGATTCCCTTAATTGAGAAATTGCGGAAATGCGGAAAATAATAATTAAAAATAAGCCCAAAAACGGTGGGCCGTTCAAAGGGATCGGAAAACGCTGTCCTGGGCCGCTCCAAGGAACAAATTAAAGTGTCCGCGAGCCGAACCGAACCGAACCGTGCAGCAAAATGGGGAAGTACCTTGGAACTCTCGAGCCAAAGGCCGGAAACAGTTTTATTTTATGCACATCGTGCAATAATTTTTCTTTTTCTTGTTTCATTTTTCCCCCAGCCCCATCCGCAGACCCCCTCCCTGCCATCGCCCCTCACCGTTTTCCCGCCACGCGTTTTTCTTCTTCGCCTTTTTTTAATTGTTGATGTTTTCCCTCGGCATTGCATTGTTGTTGCAGTGGCGATTTTTCTTTTCGCATGGCTATAATTTATTTAACATTTTTGCGGCAGTTTAAAGCGAGAACCATGGCAGCGACACGGAGAAACAGAGACCCACGTGTCCGTCCGCAGCGCCACGCAGAGAAAGAGACAGCGACAGCGACAGCGAGTGAATCGAGTGCCGACTGCAGTTTGCAAATTTAATTCAATTTTTTTGAATGATTTTCAATCAATCACAAATCGGCAGAACCGCAGTACAAGCACGGAATCATTATGAGGATAATAATTGTGAGAGGTGGCCAAAGAGCCATCATTCCCCTAATGGGGGTCATTCACCCTAAAAGTTCGGGGAATACTACCAATAAGCAAGATTGCCTCAAAGCGATGAATGTTGCAAGGAAACACTTTGCGGATAAATGGGAGTGCTTCTTCAGAGCGAAAGGGGGGAAATACAGTTCCACCACCGATCGGCATCAACAGAGAGCGTGAAATTATATGGTGGAAAGGGCAACAAACATATGGAAGGAACACCCAGAGAATCATTCCTACGATTCTAGGTCTCGGGAACCAGCAGGCCATCGGGCTCTAACACTTGAATCAATGAATATCCTGCACACACGAAGCATGGGAAGCATCGATTGATGGCCCTTACTCATCGATACTCATAGGAAAAGGTCACTTAAGAAACCACTTGAGATCACAGACAGAGCGAAGGTCATAAACTAGTCGATTTTTCACTTCAAAATGAATTAAATACGATGATATGATCCTCCCTTCGGCCTCCTACCCTCATGATAGGAGGTCCATGTTATGGATAGTCCTAGCTGAATGCAAAAATATCCCGGGAAAACTCCTGTAGTGGGCGCCTGGCCAGTGAATCAGTCGCGTCTGCTCGCTGTTTCTGTTTTCTGTGAATCATTAAAATATATATGCATATTTTTCTCTGGGTCTGGGCTTCGGCAGCTCTTTGTTTTCGTGCATTTTCAGTACCGTTTTTTCCCCATTTTCCCCGAAAGGGGCAAAAGAGGAAAAGGCAAAAGAAAACGGGGAAAAAGGCAGGGGCAAGGCAAGGGAATGCGCAATCATTTGCCTCCATCTGATACTCATGAGTGCATATGAATGCAGGGTACATATCACTCACTTCGAAGTGCTCTCAAATCTATAATTTGTATCTCTCCAAGTATCTTTTTGAATGGCGAGAACCCTCTTCCCCATATTGTAAATCGAATGTCTTGGAAGCGCTTGTTACCCTGTGATTATTATTTCTCCAAGGATACGCTTGAGGATATGTACCTTTTCGAATGAATGCGAGGTGTGTTCTTTGGGTTTTCAGAAAGAAAAGCTTAAATTGCATTTCCCTCACGGCAGCTTTTGCTCCTTCCCTTCCATTCCCTTTCCTGAATTTCCTTACCTCCTCTCTTACCTCCATTTCCTTTCGCCTCGCCTCGCCTCGCTTCGTTTTTTATTTCATTTTCTTTCACTTAAAACATTTCCCATTCAGCGGCTATCTCTGTCTGGCCATTGTCTGTACACCTTTCGCTCTGTCTCTGGCCATCTCCTTCGCACACAATCTCTCTCTCTCTCTCTCTCTGTCTCTCTCTGTCTCTCTCTGTGTCTTTCTGCTTTTGATGCCAGTGTATTTGTATTTGTTTTTGGTTAAACGGTTTTCGGCTGTGCCTTTGCTGTTGTTGTTGTTGTTTCTTTTTATCCGTTGTAGCATTTTCAAGTAATTTTTCACGCATTTCTGTGGCTGCTTTGCGCCTCATTTTTCACGCCTGTCCATGTGTGCCTGTCTCTCTCTCTCTCTCTCTCTTTCACTCACTCGCTGTGTCTCTCTCTCGCGCGCTCTGCCTCTCTGTGCGAGAGTGTGTGTTAAGCTGCTTAAATGTTTTTGTCGCTTCCCTTAGCAACATTGCTATTTTTTAATACCCATTACCCGCCGCGTCCAAGAGGGGATATTATCATTTTCCAAACGAGATATTCTTCGAAAGAAATCGTGTATGACTCACTTTACGGCTAGAGCATTGGAATCGTATGTTACCATGCTTCTGGCTGCACTCCCCCCTCCACCCTCCCCCCTGCCCCCTGCCCCCTGCCCATTCCCATTCTATAAACATCGGCAGCCACGTAAACAAAGCCACAACAAGCAACGGGTCTGCCTGCCTGCTGATCGCGCCCCTCTTTGCAAATCAGCAGAAAATTTCACTCACATTTCACTCGACGATCAATTACGTACTCGCACTCGTGCATGCTCTGACGATGGAGGCTCCAATTACCTCTCAGTCTCTTTCAGGGCTCTCTCTCTCACTCGCTCTCTCTCTCTCTCTCTCTCACAAGAGCACCAAGAGTCGGTTGCTCTGTGCTCATTCTCGCAGCAGGAAACAGCAGACACCGAGTGCTGGAGAGGCAAGCAGTGCACTGCCCCTCTCTCTCTCTCTCTCCCTCTCGTTATTAAATACAGATTAAATTTGGTCGCCTTCTGAGTTGCTTGGCGATAAGTTCGATTCAGTTGCCATATGATATTTCTGACATGACGGCCGTCCAGCGCGGGATCTTATCATAATTCATGATTAAATGAATAAATACTCGCGTTTGAAGTTGTACTAGTTCGAAGTGAAATTGAAGTATTTTAATTTGTGGTATTAATTTTGTGATTCCCCGAAAAGACCCATCCACCCGGGGGTATTCGCACAGTCGCTCCCTTTCTGTGGCTCTCTGTGAGTGTTTCTGTTGCTGCTTTTCTGCATTTACAACACTTAAATTGTAAATAATGCCGATTTGGTTAGCCCCAAAGAGAGACAGCATGGGGGCAGAGAGTGCGGGTAGGGGGGGGTGAGGTAAAACCTCGGCATTCACTTTTCGAGTGTGTAATGGCCAAAGCCACTTGCCTTTGTCAACAAATTTGCGTTTAAATGGCTCATGTGACTGCCAGGCACACAGCCTGCCCCGCCCATCCAGCGAGTGGTGGTATCCATCCTTTCTTTTGTTCTTTGCGATTCGGATTTAATGTATTTTTAAATTATGTTGATTTCTTTCGCTCTGGCCTGCGCGCACAGCAGCGGAGTAAAGGAGGATAATCTTCTCCTTTCTCCTCTCTCCCTCCCCGGCAGGAAACGGCCGAAACAGAGGACTAGAACTGGAGACAGGCTGAACTGAGTGTGTGTGTGTGTGTGTGTGTGGCGCTCTTTCTCTTAATTGGCTTTTCATTTTGCGGAGAATGAGATTTGGCCTTGGTATGTGTCGCAGCATGAGGCATTAATCAACACTGGCTTAAGCCACACGAATGACTGATGGAAGCAGTTCTGCCAGAATTTGCTCAGAACAAAATTGCTAAGCTGGCAGCACTGGATGGAAGGCCACCTTAGTTCCTTAGTTAAAGTTAAAGTTCCTTACTTTTGACACAACAACATAACCTAAAACTTGTTCCAATATTTACATGAATGTATAGAGGAATCACCATGAATCTGCAAAATTGTATGGTAGCCTTTTTGAATGAGTTCTGCGCGAAATTCAAATGGCCGTTGGCCACGTACGAAGTGCTTCCGAAGCGCAATGGCTTTTTTTGTATGCTGAAGCTGAAAGATGTGTCTGCCACTGGCGAGGGTAACGTAGCAACATGGTTGCAAGAATGCTGTTGCACGCTTATCACTTGCTTTCTTTCAGGCGCCTCGAAGAATATGGCCAAACAGGTGGCGGCTCTGTGCGTGTGGAAGAAGATACTCAAGATACCGGTGATCAGTGCCATCCTGAACCAGTCCGATGCCTCGCCGATGATGGCCACCAGCGCCCTTGCCTTGTTCGGGGAGGACCATTTGCTGAGCCTCAAGCAGCGCAAGAAGCTGCGCGACCTCCTGGTCCTCGTGGCGACCAACATCGAAGGCGAGCCACTTCCCATCGCAGAGCCCATCGCAGAACACATCGTAGAACCCATCGCAGAGTCCATCCCCATCCCGAAGAAGACTCCAGCGAGCCTTGGAATCTACGAACTGCCGTATCCGGATGTCGGTCCTGTTGTGAAGAATCAGCAGACTTTGAAGTGTACGGCTGAGGCAAAGGTACCTCCTCTTATGCACGTCAAGCCCAACCCATCCACCATCCGAAAGAAAGCTCCAGAGAGCCTGGGAAACAACAGGAGTCCGTATCCGTATGAGGAGGCTGCTGAGAAGACAGTCAGCGGAAATTCCCTCAAGCTGGAGCCTCGTTATGGGCGAAATATACCCGACCCCGGCCCCACCTCATACGGCGTGCGCACCCACCTCTTGCAAGATGATTATTTTTTTAAATTTCCCAAAGATCTCAAAGAGGCTGCATTTAAGGTCATCAACTCCAAGGACTTTGAGACCAAGAAGGAACAGGCCGAGGCCCTGCTGGCCGCCCTGCAGCTGAACTACACCATGGCCCCGGTGCCGTGCAAGAACACCAAAGATCCGCTCGTCTCAGTGACGCTCCACTGTGATTATAATGGGCTGTTTATAGACCAAAAGAGCAACATATATAACTTTATCATCGAGTACCTCAACGATATGCTTCGCTAAAAGCAAAAGACAGCAAAAAAGAAGTGTATCCAAGACAAGGAGACCCCTAAGAAGGATGTACTTTTATTACTGTAACATTTAGAAGGATCTCAGGGATACAAATTTCAAATAAATCTTACTATAGCCATTCTCCGGCTATAATAGTGATTATTTCCTTGTGATATGAGACTGAGAAACAGACGGAAATTAGCTCAATAATATATACGTATAGAGTGTACTCTTCTGGCTACTGGCTTCTGGCACATGCCCCTCTTTGATTGTAGGGTACAAGAAGTCAATTATGCAATGCTTTCGATGCTGGCTTTTCGGTTGAGGAGATGCGATGCGATGCGATGCGACTCGATTCGATGGCAAAATAATATTTAAATGAAAACCAAAAGGCAAAATCAATGTCACAATCAAAAGTTGCATAAATGAAGCTCTCTCTCTCTCTCTATGTGTCTCTCTCTCGCTCTGGCCCGTGCCCCCTGCTCCGTGCTTCTTGCCTCTTCTGTGCTGCTTCTGTTATACATAGATTGGCATTCCCGTCTGGCCTGTCCGCAATACCCACTGTCTGTTACGGTGTCAGCAGCCATTTACAATTTACATTTTACATTTTTTCAGAGTTTTTACGTTAACGTTTACATAATTCAGGCAATAAGCGCCGCTCGAAACAAGTTTTGTAAGCCAGAAAGGCAGGCAGGTAGGCAGGCAGGCAGGCAGGCAGTCGGCAGCCCCGCTGAGGCGGCACAAAAGAAAGTGAAATCGAAAGAAGAAATTTAACACATATACTCGTATTTAGTAGGTACATACATATATTGAACGGTACACATGAGTATAGGATGGATTGATTACGAGGGGAGTTCGATGCAAATAAAAGTAGGCGGATAGGCAAATAAACGAAAGCAAAAGTTGACCATGAAAATCTCTGTGTGTGTGTGTGTGTGTGTGTGTGTGTGTACTGCTCTGACAGACAGACAGACAGACAGAGAGACAGATCAGATTTGCATATTCATGAAGTTCATGAATCTGGCAGATACATATTTCCGATATCCGTGTGTATCCGCGAGGTATGTAAATGTGTGCCGCTGTCGCTGCCGCTGTCGCTGGCGCTGCCGCTGGCGCTGCCTCTGGCTGAATCGTTAATTAGTATGAGCAACTATCTGCAAAAGCTGCCGCTAATCAAGTTGGAGGTCAGTCCGGCAGTTGCCGATTACGTAAAAGGAAGAGCGATGCGGCCTGGCTGGAGATGAGAGTCCAAGTGCCCCCCGGCCAGCTACGAGCTGGCCAGGACAGCGCTGACCTTGCACAGCGGCTGGGTGGGGGGTAAAACCAGTTGGACAGACTGCCAGACGAGATGCCATCATCTTCCATGTTACCTAATTCGATGTCGTACAGGAAGCAGGCCCCGCAGGCACTCCACTCAGAGAGAGAGACGGGTGTGGGGGGGGGGGCTTTCTTTTGGCTTTATTTCGCTTGCAATCGAAACACGAACACACAGTAACAAAAAACTGACCACAAAACAAAAAAATAATGATATAGGGGTATATGTATGTACTCGTATATGGATGCAACGAATGCGGAAACGCTAGCCAGATGGTGTGTGGCGACTCCTTCTGCTCCCAGGACACTTACCGTTCACACTAGCCACAACGAGCAGCGTTGCAGCGACTAGACAATGCTGCAGTTGCATCTTGAAGCTTCCACACACCGATTCGATTCTGTCTTGGGCGACTGTCTTGTCTTTGCAACGTGGTATCGATTCAACAGCGGTCTCGATTCGATTCGATCTCGATTCGAGCGAAACAGCGGGAGAGCGAGACAGGACGAGAGGGCGAGCGAGGGAGAGAGAGACGTCCGCCGCGAGCAAATGCAAACCGCCAACTGATCGAAGACTTGGGCCAACAAATTGCAAGAAGCCAACACTTGAGTGGCCAGCCACTTGGCCAAGTTAGAGCCTCAGAGCACTCGGCCGATGAGTGGCTTCGAGAGAAGCCAGAGATGCTCTCTGGGAACACAGCTGGAAAAAAGGCTAGAAAAGAGCTTTGGAAAATAGCTAGAAGACAGAAAAAAGTGCCCGCAAAATGGGGTAAGGAGAAGGTAAGCATTGAACACCTTCCAGGATTGTCTTCTTAGTACCTTTTGCTGCCACTTAATCCAGAATTTTGTACCTTTCAGGCATACAGTAATCGAAACGCTTCCAGCCAAAACCCACAGCTCTGATCGGCGTTCGATGGATCGTTCGAGTGCGGAGCTCGGCAAACAAACTCAATTCACTTTCAACTGGAACTGGTATTGGGCTGGGGGCTCTGTCTCTGCTCCGTCTCCGTCTCCGTCTCTATCTGGGCAATATGGCTGGATTCGATCGCGTTTCAGTCTGCAGCCGGTTTGAGCCGAGTCGGAGCTGGGCTGTGCTGGGCTGTGCTGGGCGCATGCGTACGCATTTCAATGAGGGGCTCCGCCATGTGGGCTCCAAGCGATACCCAGCATAATGGCCTGCCCATCCATATGCATGACAGCCTATCGTACCATCTGCCTTGGATCTATCTATCTATCTATCTATCTGTCTATCTGTGTATGTATATATGGCTTATAGCTTCTGGTGATTGGAACAAGTTCTTGGCTCATTTCAGATGCCAGATGCGGACATATCGGACCCTCGGGGTGTACCCACAGTGTTTGCATATCAATCAAGTGTTAATTGAATAATACAGTTATCGGCAACTGCAGACACAAGAGAGACAGGCACCCACAACGTAGATTGCATCATCAACAAGCCCATTCGCTGGAGAACCCATCGAGAGAACTTCAGCCCGTGGATAACTTTATTGGCTTCGTGTCGTGACTGAGTGAACCACAACAACCACATTTCTGGGAACACTCTCACACACACACACACACACACACAAACCAGTTGGCCGAAAACTTTAACGTTTCGTGTCTAGAACTTGCAGGAACCAAACCCAGCCCGCCAGCCAAAAACAAAAAAAAAACAATCCAATAATTAAATTTCAAATTCAATTCCAGAAGAAATATTCATCGAAACCTATGCAAGCCACAGACTTGATGGAGAATCAGTTGAAAGAGGCTTTGCTGCCAACGATCTGGCTTGCAGCCATGGGATGGTAGGAGTATCTGAGTGCGAGGATGATATCTGTACAGCAGAAGAGGTCAGTAGCTGTGCCCGATCTTCTGACACCCCGCCCGCCGATGGACAGATGGAATCCGAGTGCGAATCAGCAAAACTGGTCACCAACCATATATATATATGTATATATATATATGTACATGTATTTAGCCGCCTCTGCACCTGTACGGGCATTCGATGCACAAAAACTTTCGATTTTAGTTTGAAATGTCAATAGAACTTGAATTCATTTAGGGTTTCTGCTGCTGTTGCTGTCGCTTTATCCGGATTTCATTTGATTTGACTTTGGCTTTTGTTTGTGCCTGCAGCGTACCCCCACACACACACACACACACACACACACACACACACACGCGCGCAAACAATTTAATTTTGAAACAATGGGAATTTATAAATCGAGAAACGGATAACCAGAGATAAGTCCGTCAATGAACAGTCCGTCCGTCCCTTTGATGGAAATTTGAAATTTCAAATTTGAAACTGAAGAGCAATCGGCTGAGCGCGGACTTAGTCTTAATACCCTTGCTTTAGCTAGTATATGTATTAAATGTGATTGGATGGAGACTCTTTTTGGCTCTGAAAGTGAAAGTATTTCAGATTGTGAGACCCGGAGAGAGAAGCTCCTCCTCTCGAGTCGGGCAATCAAGATCTGTGTCTCTCTGTGTGGACAAGTGGACAAGTGGACAAGTGGACAAGTTTTTGGGCTCTGTGAATAGCCAATGAGTACTACTCACAACTCACTTTGGACCCGTCGTTGGGCCTCCCATTGCCCTTCCTGTAAAATTATTTGCATTTCCAAAAAACTATTTCCCCTCCAAGTGGGGCACACACACGAGATTTTGTTTTGTTTTGTTTTTTTTTTTTTCATGAATATTCAGCATGCACTCAGTGCGGTTCATGGCTATAAGGCTGAAACTGAGAACACAATCGTCCTCGAATGGCAGGCAGGGCAATCCTCAAAACGTTTTCTCGGGCTTCCCGCAAAAAAAAACCAACAAAAATAACAGGAATTTGTCAGCTCATAGAATTTCGTTACGCACTGTATTCCGTGCGTATGTGGCAGTGGGAAAAATTGTTGGCCATTTAAACCAATAAATATGTAAATTTTTCATAAATTTAATTAAATTCACTCACAAAAGGGTCCCCAATGCCCCCCCCCCCCCCCTCCCCCCCTTCCCTCCTTTACTGCAACGAAAGTTGTGGCCCTAAAGCCTCCCCCCCCCCCCACGGCCCTTTCCAGCACCCATTAAGAGGGAAAAAGTGTTGGAGAAATGAAGAAGTTTTCCTCTCTCTCTCTCTCTGTCGCTCGCTCGTATTTTGCGGAGATCCATGGCTGAGTTGTTTCAGTGAATGAGTGAGAATAAAAGTTGGAGAATTGTATGCAAATATCTATCGCTGGCGGAGGCATTGAGCGGATCCATCCAGCTCCAGCTCCAGCTCCAGCTGCAGGTGCCAGATGCCAGATGCTGGAAAGAGTGAATGCCTGGCTGACTGACTGACTGACAGACAGACAGATGGACAGATGGACAGATGGAGTGACTGACGGAATGGCGGCTCCTTGGCGAGTCCTGAGACCGAGGCAAAAGTTATGAAAGTTTTTTGATGATAAATGGAGCTCCCCCCCTCCCCCATAACAATTTTATAGTTTTGTTTATAACAAAACAATAAAATACAACAATAGAAAGGCAAAGGAAAAGGAAAATGTATGCCTCAGCAGGAAGCAGCATCCGATGGGGTGACCTACTCCTCCGGCACCCTCTCCTTGGTCTCTTTCAATTGGAATTTACTTAATTTACCAGCGATTTTGGCTCAAGGAAATGCACGAATTGACAATGCAAAGGAAGAGCCCCTTCATAAGACCCCGCATGATACAAGTGAATATTTTCTTCTTTCAATTCAAATTAATGTCGTATCATAGCTGGATATCCAAGGAAGGGTCGGAGTCTCGAGTCAGGCGCCTGGAGGGGCCCCTCCAAAGGTCCCATAGAAATCTGACGAAACACAAAGATATGCCGTACGCCGATCGTCGGGGACGAGCCTCTCTGTAAGGAATAATCGGATAGTTTTGATTTGATTTACTTACGATATAAATATTCATTCCAGACCCCTTTGTAGGCACTTTTTGTACACTACAATTTCCAGGCATCACTGAAAACACGCTCAAACAACAAACGCTCACACAGATACACACATACAGAGCGATAAACCATGCCAAGGAGTGCGCGGGCGGAGCAGGAGCAGGAGCAGAGGTCCTCCAACCACTATTCGGACCGGCCTGGACCAAAGCTAAAGATCCCCGCCTCGGTGACGCAGGCGACCTGGCACCGGCACCGCAAGAGCTGCACCAGGCGGGCCTTGGCGGCGACCCTGGACCGCCTGCGGGTGATGGAGAAGAAGGTGCGGCTGCAGACTGAGCGGCACGAACGACTGCTGAGCAGCCTCCAGGAGTGCGGGGGACAGGGGGCCACCGGCACAGGCACAGGCACCGCCCCCGCCACAGGCACTGCCACAGGCACTGCCACAGGCACTGCCACTGGCACTGGCAGTGTGGAGACGCTGATCCGTGGCTCGGAGGAGGAGGAGGCGGACGAGCAGACGAGCGGCCAGGGCTGGCAGACGTTCATGGACTCGGTGAGGTGCCGCCTGAACGTCAACCAGGTGGTGCGACAGGTGCGCAACGATGCCGCCCTCACGCTGGACTTTGTGGTGCTGCTGGTGGCCGCCGCGCTGATCTCGTGCGTGGGTCTGGTGGGGAACAGCTACCTGCTGCTGTCCAGCAGCATGCTCATCTCGCCGCTGATGGGGCCGATCATTGCCGGCACCTTCGGGTCGGTGATCGGCGACCGGGGCCTCTGGTGGCTGGGCTTCAAGAACGAGCTGATCGGCATCGCCGTCTCGGCGGGAATCGGGTTCATCTTCGGCGTGCTCGTGTTCCGCTTGGGCCCCTTCTTCGCCATCGGCTCGGGCCTCACCGAGGAGATCGTCTCGCGCTGCACCATCCATGCCCTGGCCATTGGCATCATGACGGCCCTGGTCTCGGGCGCCGCGGGAGCCATCGCCGTTTTGGGCGGCAACACGGGCTCCCTGGCGGGCGTCGCCATCTCGGCCTCCCTGCTGCCGCCGGCGGTGAACGCGGGCCTGCTGTTCGCCCTGGCCCTGGGCGCTCGGGTCCTGCACCGCGACCACGAGCTCATCCAGAGCCTCGGCAAGCACCACGAGTACTCGAACAACCTGGAGACCGAGCTGCTGGTCTGCGCTCTGGTCAGCATGGCCCTGGCCCTCGTGAATGTCGTCTGCATTTGGGTGACGGGCGTGATCGTGCTGCTCATCAAGGAGGTGACGCCGGCGGTGCAGCGGAACCAGCAGTTCTGGCGCCACGACATCCGTACCGCCCGCCGGGCGGCGCACCGGGATCCGGCCCTCCAGGAGGCCATCAATCGGTGGGACGAGCGGAGCCAGAGCCAGCTGGACTTCGGTGCGGACATCGACCTGGAGGCGCCGCAGTACCAGAACACCTGGTCGCCCGGCATGGACCGAATGCCCATCAGGGAGCATCTGCAGAGCAACTACCACACGGTCCACGGCTTCCAGGAGCTCTGCTTCACCCTGCAGAAGCTCAAGCAGAACCAGACCCTGGGCGGCCAGAGGGGGACCTCTACGGGGCCCACTGTAATGGAGCTGTTCGCCAGCATCAAGCAGGACAAGAGGGAGAAAGAAGTCAGCAAGGCAAAGGCCTCCTGCTCCGAGACAGCCCTGACCGGCAGGAGCGGTACCAGCCGTGGGCATGGGGCCTCGATCTGCCCTCCAGACCGTCCGCTGCGCCTGCTGCCCATCGGCAGGGCACCCATCGAGAAGGAGGAGGACGAATCGGAAGCTTAGCTCTGGTTGGCTCTGGTTGGCTCTGGAAATTGCAGCTAAACATGGGACGGGAGCCGAGTCCTGCAAAGCAACTTCTTTCTGTCGCGTTTTCTTGTTCGAAATGCTCCCTCTAAAGGCCATCTTCCATGTGAAAGTTGAATCTCTAGTCTCGTTCTACTTCCTGCCTCTTGGGGGAGACTGAACGGGGGAGAAGGGAAGAATTGCAGACTCTGGAAGAGCCCTCTATCCCCTGGATCTCTCTCAAAAGAGAGACCCTGTTCCTTGTGGGTCCATGCCCAACCCTTGGATCGCCTGGGCTATTGGATATTTGTATCCAGATATGATTCATGGCTGCTACTCTCATTAGGAATTTGTATATATGGCATAAACAAAGCGGTTATCGCTCTCTCTGCCCTGTGCATACGAGTATCCAATCCCTAATGCCATGGAAAATGGAAAATGGAAAATTTAATGTGCAAAAACTGGCCTAGGCATCGCATATGAATTGTGTTTGCACATTCTTATCGCTAACTAATTTCGCAAATCAACTGCACTGATTTCTGTTTACTTAATTGAAACTGAAAGATCAACAAAAAACAAAAACAAGACCCAAAAAAAAGGGGGAAAAACAACAAAATTGGAAACAGGAGGTCACGGTTTCACGGCAATGATTGCGACTTGGGGGATACCCCGTTTGGCAGGCATGTATTCGAGGGGAAGGCTTAGCACAGAACGGCTTATCACAGTGGATATATGGATAGACAGGTATTATCTTTCTGGTTCAAGCTCGAAAGCAAAACCCCCCATCGAGGCTGCAGGTACAGGGTGGACACATTCTTTGTGAGTGATTGAAGTGGATCGTGATTAGCAGGGCGCAGTGGGCAGGGCGCAGTGGGCAGGGCGCAGGGCGGGCGTTGAAATTGCATTTCCCCGGATGGAGGCAGAGGGGGGCTGCTGCAGGGAGCAGTGGCGCAGAGCAAACAATTCCGAGTTTATTGCGAATTAGAATAAAGCGAGAGCTCCGCAATCCGAAACAAATCGAAATCAAATTGAAGCGCAATCTCCCATCCGTGAAGCGTTGGCTCAGCCAGTCAGCCAGGCAGGCAGTCAGCCAGGCAGGCAGTCAGGAAGCCAGGTCATGTGCCTCTGCAAATCAGGCACATTAATTATGACGAATTGGAGCATCGCTGCAGGGCCCACGCTGCACGGTGCACCCCTAGAGGGGCTCTGCAGAGCGTTTCGTGTGTTGTAAAATGGGAAATTGGATTGGAAATATTTGCACGAAATTCCAATTCTCATTTTCAATTGACGCGCCAGCGATTATGCTGGACAATTTGTTCATTACGAGGCCCCACGGTAGCTGGACGTCCTGCCTCCTGCCGTTTGGTGGGGCGTTGCCAGTCGCAAATTTGAGGCACTGCCGCTGCTGCTCCACTCAATTACAGGCCTTTTGTGTTCCATCTGCGACTCCTGGCTACTGGCTCCTGGCTACTGGCTCCTGTGTTTGGAGCCGTAACCGTAACCGAAACCGAAACCATTCCCGTAACCGAATCATCCGTCAGGTGCGTTTGTTGTTTTCTGTGTGTGTGTGTGTGTGTGCTTCGCTTGCCTCTGACCCCATGGGGTCAAACTGGCTCTGGAGTGGAGGCCACTGGCAACAATAACTGCAACGGCCGCAACGGAACGTCATGGCGATGGACGACGAACCAAAGCAGTGGAAAAGGCAGCTAAACCATAGAACAAAGCAGTGGAAAAGCCACATAACCAAGCTGTGGATGAGCAGTCCAAAGCAGTTGAACTCCAACCAAAAGATAGGAACAAGCAGGGGAAGCATACCCAAAATGAGGCAACCAAGCAGTGGAAGAGCGAGTCCCAGGAGAGAAAAGGAGTTCTGCGCTTATATTGGATAGAGCGGAAAAAGTGTCCCACCCCACAACAAACTTCGGATAAGATCCATGCGATCCGGCCCTACGAAAGGGTAATCCAGCTGAGATTCAAAGGCCATCATTTTGATTTGACAGATTTATGATTAAGAAGAGTCTAATTTCGGAATTTACGAACGAAGTACGCCGTCATGCACGGTTTCATTCATGAATGCCGCGTGCCCCATGCCCCATGCGCCGCACCTGCTGTGGCGGTGGGTCCTGAACAAGACATTGATGCCGATGCCGATGCCGATGCTGATGGAATGTGAATGAGTTATTTGCAGGAGCGGGCCTGATTGATGGGTCCCAGTGCCTATCGAATGAATAGGAGATGTGGGATTCTATCAGTACGAGTAACAGGATAATCGCTGTTAATCGCTGATAATCCAGAGGTATCCTGAGGGCAACTACTGCTCTCTCTCCCTCTCTCTCTCTCTCTCTCTCTCTCTCTCTTTTGATCCAGATACTGTCACCGACTCCATAAATCCCACATATCCATATCCATATACTCGCAGGACTTTGTGAATTTATAAAGTATACTTATTTAAATACAAATAAAAGCCAAAACAAAACAAAATAAAGGAAAAATAAGAGGAAACAAAAAATTGAGGAAAATGAAATCGAAAATAAATTATTTAATAGAAATGAAAAGTTTTTCGATTTATTCTGGTGTTTTGTTGGAACTTTGTGCACGGCCACATAATTCACTTTGGCTGCCCCTCAGAGCCGCCTCAGGGGTCATCAGCCATGGGCATGGGGCAGCAGGTGCAGCGGCATAAATTTACGTTGAACGCGTAAATTTCGGGCAAATCCAGATGGGGGCAGCAACGAAATGAGATACAGATCCGCAGAGAGAGGGGAGTGCTGATGCCTGCTGCGGGTGCCTCGTGCCTTAGAGGCAGGCCTTGGATGGGAGGTGACAATGATTGGGGGGCCCCTTTGCCTCGCCCCTGCCACGCCCCGCCTAGCCCTGTGGGCCCCAGCGTTTGTTTGTCCCAACCAAATAAACTCGAATAAAATGAAAATTTGCCGCTTGCCATTTCGTTTATCGAATGCCACTTCAGCCTTGGGTGCTGGTGACGCCTCTGCCGCTCCTGTTGCCGCTCCCCTTGCCGCTGCTGCTGCTGGGGACCAGATGCCAGGGTTCTCTGACCAGTCTCGTAAATGACTTGAAGCGTTTTACACCTGAAAATGATTTCATTTTGCCCAGCGCCGGCACCCTACCCCTCCTCCACTCCTCCACTCCCCTCCCCCCGTACTGCTCACGATACACAGTGAGAAAAAAACGTGCCAACAACTCACTGAATGGTGAATCTATATCCCAAAACCCACTTTAACGTAGAATTTGTGCGGTCGAACCGAGGGGCGCTGCCGCATAACACGTTTTTCAAGTCCATGCGATTGTTAGCTTCCCTCTGAGCTGGATATTTTCCCTCAGTGTAGCCACCCCTCGTCGGCCAATGCCTCTGGTTTGTTTGCTCGCGCACTTTCAGTGCGTCGCCCAGACATCCCCACTACCCACTATCCACTGCCCTCCTCGTCCTCCCTGTTGCTGGTGTCCCCAAAAAGTGTATTAAATAAAAAAGTGACAACAAATATTGTTACGCTCCTGCACTCGGCGGCCACTGGCGGCCTCCTCCAGCGGCTAATGCGCAGAAAATTGGCCGAAATTTCATTTTGCAGCCAAGGCCCAGGACCCAGGACCCAGCAGCCGGCAGCCGGCAGCCAGCAGCCAGCACCCCGTCTGAACGGAGGAGACACAGGGAGACACAGGGAGACCCAGGACCCTGGTGGTAACTAATGGAAGCGAAGCTTACTTTACTTGTAAGCAAATATTTGCAGGTGAAACAAAGTTACTCGCCCCACTGCCTCACTGTCTCTCCGTCCGTCTGTCAGTCAGACCATTCCGGGCACCTGCACTCCGCCGGTGTGGGCGGGCTGCCGCGGGATTGAGATGGTCGAACATCAGCGCCACGAGCAGCTCCACCATCGCGTCGCGTCGCGTCGTGTCGCGTCCTGTCGCATCTAAGCTGTGTGCGGATTATCAAAGCAAACAAGCAAACTTACTGTGGATGCAGCAGCAGCGCCAGCGGCAGCGGGGCCTATGGCTTCGGGGGAACCAGGAACGGCACGGGCAGCCCTCTCGCACCCTTTGACAGTTGACATTTTGTGATCGAATTTTTGCTGGAATTTTCACCCAAAATTCAATTAAAAAGAAGTATGGACCGAAAAGCAGCTGGGGCAGGGGGAGCTGCCAGAATAGACAAGAAGCGGATTGAATCATTGCTTTAATAAACCGAAAACGGGGCCACAGACGGGGTTTCTTCTTGGGATTTGAACACGTACCTACCGAGGTCTCTCGCTCTCTCTCGCAGTGTGCCTTAGCCGAGAATCTATTTTGTGTCCCCAAAAAGAGTTAAGTCATGACATTGCTTTGGCATGGCCCCATATCGTTTGATGATGTCAACATTCTGCGCTCTTGGACCCATAGATAAAGATACAAAAGTTGATTGTTTGTTGATGGCCAGCAGTGGCCTGTCTAATGGCTAGGCGAGAACGGATGCCGCTAATGCGGCCAATAAATCAATGCGAAAACGAAAACGAATCATCGGCGACCTACATCAATCAGGAGCAATCAGCTTTGCTCATAACATAACAGGTTGACAGGACATTGAATCAGCAGCAGCAGCAGCAGCAGCGGCAGCGGCAGCAGCGAACGTTAAGCGGACACTTTTCCAGCTGATGGGCACAGAGACCCAGAAGCAGTAGAAGAAGCAGTAGAAGCAGTGGCGAAAGCACCAAAGCAGTGACTGATGGGAGTCGCCGCTCCACGATGTGTGTGCAAGTGTGTGTGTGTGTGTGTGTGTGGGGGAGTACCGTACTAAAGTCTAATTAAGTTTTCATGGCTCTCTGCTTATGTACGTTTTGCCGTTCTGCCGTTCTGCGAGTGTGTCTGGACAGGGGCTTTGAATGAATGAATGGTCAACTTGATTAATTTGCGGCAGCTAGACAAGCATTAATAATCCGGTTAAAGTGTGTGCCACACACACACACACACATAGACAAATGCAAACACACTTAAGTACCGCTTGTGGCAACACACCAGCAAATAAATATAACGAGCACAGCAGCAGTAAACACAAACTTAGTATAAAAGTCAAAACAAAGCCACAAACTGTTGCCACTGCCACTGCCAAAGACAGAGAGAGAGAGAGGCGACTCTAAGATACCCTAAAAGCCTTGAACCAAGCCATGGGAATGGTTTGGCAGGAGTTACCTTCATTTCTCACACAGAAATTCATCTACCCTGGATGATGATCTGGCCATATCTGGTACTGTATATTCGAAAGGCTCGAAGACCCACCCCGAATCACAGGCAATCCCACAGACACGACATACCTTTGCAATCGCAGGGCATCAATAGATGGAGACATCTTATGCCTTATCGCCTCCGCAGCCCGGCAAAGTATGAAACATTCTGCTCCACTCGAAATGGAATAGGGAATGGAAACAATATCAAAAGAAGGACGGGCGGAACGGGGCGGGATGGTCTGGCTATGAAAACGCAATTGGTTTCTGGTCTTCCATGTATCACGAGCGCCATTTGCGTGGTGTCCGCGTGATGTACGAGCGATAACACCACACCCTATGGCCCACTGATTGTCTAGGACCAATCCACTGCTTGGGCAATTGTTGGCCAAAGCAGAGCAGTAGCAGAGCAGTGGGTGAGGTCAGGTTCATAAGTAAGTCAATAAGTCACTTGGTTAATGACAACGACAGCAGCAGCAGCGGCTGCCAAAAGGAAATTATCTCTCCGCTCTCTCTCCGCTCTCTCTCTCTCTCTCTTTCTCACAGATGTCAGCAGCTTCTCTCACTGCTTGCGTAGGAACATTTGGGCTGTTGGCAACATGCTGCGGGGAACATTTTGGCTGGACAACATGCTGCGGGCTACAAATCTAGAATTTTCCAAAGCCCGATTTGGTGTTGTTTTATGCCAATGCCATTGTAGAAACAGCAGATGTTATAGAATGTCTATCCCAAGGGGAGGGGGGATTATGGATTCCTTTCTGCTCCAGCTATAGAGATGAAGATCCTTTGATGTGCCATAATCTATGGGACTCCCACACTCAAGTGAAGTCGGTGTCCAAAGTAGAGACGTCTTTGTCCTCGCCATGCATGCACGAGGTCGTTAGTCCTGCGAGGGATAGGTAGGTAGGTAGGGCTTTCTCCGGTCCCCTGTCCGGCTGAAAAGCTGCCATTAGGGATATTCCGCTTTCAGTTCACGGAAACGCGATTTGGTGGGTGGGCCTTGCCCCAGGAGGTGCGCCAGTGGCCCTTGCGCAGGATAGCCTGGGTCGAATGAAGGCCTCTTACTGGATCTCAAGCAGCAGAAGCCACGGTACGTGGGGTGCAGATGTGCTTCCATTAGGAACTTGCGGCCCTCCACTGTAGGCGCCCTGTAAGATCTTGGCCTCGGGCTCGTTCCTGTAATTAAAGGGCGTTTAAAGAGTATACATATGAGTTTGGAGAGACACTTACGGCTTGATAAAAGGGTCTCCCACCCCACCAGATCCCTGCAAAAAACCCCTTTAGAATAGTGCATCGAATGCCATTTGAAAAGACTGAAGTTGAGAATCTATATCCCTCTGAGTGGTCTTTATTTTAAGAGGTAGCTAATTAACTGGCTAGATTTTAAAAAAGGTGCTGTAGAGGACGATCACCAGTAGGACCACAAGCACAATAACCATCACGGATGGCTGGTTCCAGCCATTGGTCCGTCGACGAAAGACCCCGGAGACAGGGGCGTGGCCCTTAGCATCGATTGCGGCTGCGGCCTCGGACTCGTCGTCGCCGTCCTCGTTCCCGCCCTCGCCTATGATGAACTCGTACTTCCTGATCCGTGCATGCTGTGCGGCCAAATTGCGTGCAAGCTCGCGCGAGTACTGCCTGATCTTACTCGCCCCGTTGTTGTTGTTGCCCAGCTCTTCGGAAAATGACTCGGAGATGGAGGACTCACGCCGTTCTGCATGCCAGGACATACGACGCGCAATAGCTGAGCAAAAGACCTTAGCCCCCATCACGTTAGCGGTGTCGACGGAGCGAGCTCTGGTGGTACTTGAGCGGCGAGCGCTGAGCACGCCCGGGGCCGGCGTGTTCACCAGATAGAGAACAGCCGCCAGGGCCGCACGGCTTACGGGTTTCTTGGGACTGCCGGCGACAAGTTCCTCCGGCACCTTAGGGCAGACGCACAGAACGGTTGAATCAAGCTCGTCGTTGCTGCTCGTACCTGACCCGTCGGAATCGTTTTCGTCGGACATTTTTTTGACTTTTGACAAGAGAAAAAAGAAAGACCAAGCGCACAATCGATAGCCTAAAAAGCTTACCGATAGCTGCGATAGCCGTATTTGTATCGATATTGGTTCTCAGGCATCGATGTTTTCAATTGGTATTTTTCATATTCCGAATGTCCTTTATGGGGAATACAAAGTGGTTTCTTAGTTGTCTATCTGTTTATTATAGCCGAAAAATGTTGCTTCTTCGGCCGATATATTTCTCGTATCGGCGTGCACACCATAACAGCATGGCTGACAAGCATCTAGCTCAGTTCAAGTCAAGTCTGGTGATCTAGGGATCGATCTCAGAGTCTATCCAGCCCAGGTAAATGTGCTTTCAGAGGCTGTAAGGCAATCCATAAATATTGTTTGCCTGGCCGCCATTTAAATCTAGGGCCTGCGAAAACATCGTTGCGTAAGAGAAAATATCGATTACATCGGCAAGTTGACGTCTCTAATCTTTTCCGTTTCTGCCTTCTTCCTTCTTTTCTCGTTTCGCTTTTGCCAGACGCGCTGCTTCGACCCGAAAAGTGTGGTATTTGCCCAGCGATTGAGCTCAAAGTGCGGTTAAAAGTATAAATTAGACCAATAAACAATATTACCAAGTGCATTGACGCATTTTTCGAGCACTGCGCTGGTGCCTCATACATTTTCGCTGTAAGTGTTTGCCGGGGCGTCGGTGGGGTCCGCCATTTGCATTTTCATTTTCATTTCGCATTCTCTCTCTTCTCTGCCTCTGCCTACCGACTTTTCTCCAGGGTCTCGGGCGGCTCTTACGAAAATGTCTAGTGAAATGAACGACGAGGCTGAGATATACAAGCTGTGGCACATTCGGAAGACTGTGTTCGAAATGAGCCACGATCGCGGCTATTTGGTGACGCAGGGCGAGCTGGACCAGACGGTGGAGCAGTTCACGGAGCTGTTCGGCGACAAGCCGAGCGAGCAGAGGCCGATGCGGTCCGACCTCACTATGGTGCTGACCCACGCCGATGATCCGAAGAACCGGATGTTGGTGTTCTTTCCCGAGGAGCCGAAGGTCGCCGTCAGGACCATCAAAGCGTTCGCCAACCGTATGGAGGCCGAGGACATTCATCGGGCCATCGTTGTGGTCCGGGACTGCTTGACGCCCCCGGCCAAGCAATCGGTCCAGGCCATGGCCCCCCTGTACATTGTGGAACAGTTTCTGGAGTCCGAATTGACCATCAACGTCACGAAGCACGAACTGGTGCCGCAGCATGTGATACTGTCGGAGATGGAGAAGAAGCAGCTCTTCCGTCGCTACCGGCTGAAGGAGAGCCAGATGATGCGGATGTTGTCCAGCGATCCAGTGGCCCGTTACTACGGCCTCAAGCCGGGCCAAGTGGTGAAGATCGTCCGTGCCTCGGAGACAGCCGGTAAATACATCTCCTACCGCATCGTCTGCTGAATGACGGATCATCAAATTGCCGGGCCGTTGTAATTTCAATAAATATATTCAATAAAAGGCGTTTCAAGAGTACTTTAAAATGTCTTAAATGTCTAGGAGAGCAGTGGCGTTGATTCCGCAATGGCCTTGTTGACGCTCCCCAACAAAGCAGTGCCTCCCCGAAAGGCCTGCAGCGTTTCCGGGTCTACATCACGGCATTACTGTGGGCTTCAGTTTGAGGGACAGTCTGTGGACAGACCTATGCAGCGAGAGCTGGAGCCTCCGGCAGAACGTGCGGCTTGATGAGACCTGCTTTCTGATGGAACAAGCTCTCTCCAATCGATCCGTCTGTGCACTCGGCCAAGGTCCAACGAGGCGCTGCCTCCAGCTCCAGTTCCGGACACTTGAAGCCCTGGTTTCTGGCGTTTCCCAATACCTGGGTATTGGCCCTTTCAGGCCTATTGCCCTGTGGAGGAATGACCATCTGATCAGGCATTTGGGCGGCTCCGGTTTCAACATTCAAATATTTTTTTTTTGCCTTCGACTTTGGTACGCACTTTGGATCTTCTACGACGAATTCGGCTCTATTTTAATGGATAATTGGTAATATTCTACAACAAACTGTCATTTTCCAATCCTCAGAGGAAAATAAAATCATAAATAAAGAGAAATACACCCAGTTTTCGCTTAAACCGAACTCGGATTCAATAAAAAAAATCGCTGAAAGCCTTTTAAATTGAATTTTTCGATTAAGGTTTGCCTGGGAGTTGTTGTATCTTCAAAGGAGCTCAAGGACTCTTCGGAGAGCATGTAGAAGAAGATTTGTATTGTACTTTGCAATCAATTTGCGTAACAATCAGAGGACCGCGGAAGGAAATTTCTAAAATTTTGATAAATAAATATATTTAAACATATTACTTTTGTTTTATTTTTCCCCTGCTTTCCTGACTTCCTTCTCTTTATTTGGTTCTCTTTTCAGTGGAATTTCCAAACATTCTTCCGAAGTTTGCGGTGCCATGCCATGCGCTTTTGTGACGTCAGCGTTTGCCAGCATACCAGAGTGTCAGCGGAGGACGGGACGGCAACAGGTCCTTGGTAGTTTCAAAGAGGGCTCTCCCAAGGATGTCATCACCAGGCTGTGGCTCATCCATGGATGCCACTTAATGGATACAAAATATTAAGTCCCAATCGAATCTTTTAGTTCAATTAATTTCCATTTGTCTTTCATTTTCATTTTCATTTCCTGCCTGAACTTTCAAATTTCATGAGAGATTCAGCTGCTGGGAATTTCTCTCTTCGTGGCTGAATCTGCCTTTGGGGCACAAGGGAAATTATCCCCGTTGGATTTTCATGTGAGGGGAAAAGTGTGGGAGGATTGTCCTTAGATAGCATGTGTTTCATGGGGATGACAATTCGGATATTTTCAGTTTCTCAAGACAGTTGGCCTCATCCCCATGGATCCCTGTCGATGATCAAATCCTCGATGAGAAAATCCCCTCTTTCCCCCTGTCCATTGCTTTTCCATCGTACCATTTTCCTGCGCTTTTCAATGAGCAGTCGATTTGATGAATTTTTCACAAATTTCCATCTTAACATTTTCTTGTTGTTTGTTTTTTCTATTCTGCATTTCTTTTCTTTCTTTTGGCGAAAAGCGCAGCTGACTCTGACGCTGCCCCAAACTGTCTGCCACTCGCCTTGCCCCTCTCCCATTGGCTCTCCGGCCCGTGATTGATGCATTGCGCTTGTAAATTTGATGGCGGCTTGTGGGCAAAAGAGGGGGGGTGCACCCACTATGGAAACTCAAAACAGCCTGCCAGAGCGGCAGTGGGGAGTGGTGGCATGCGGCATGGGGCAGGGGCATGCAAAGTGCGCGAAATTGACTTTGCTTCTGCGGGTCCCGCTGACAGTGGCACTGCGGCTGCTGGAAGGAGCAGAGTGGGTGGCTGGGTGCTGGGGAGGGGGGGGGGGGATGATGAATGGAAAATGTGTGGAAAATTGTTAAAGCGAAACACCAAAAAGGGGGTGGCAGAGGTGGGCAAGGGAAAATTGTGGAAATCTTAGTTGAAATTATTATAAATTAATGGGTATCCTTGTGACCCACATTTCCACGAATATTTCGGCAGAAGGGGACCGCAGAGGGGGTGGCAGATGGGCAGATTGACCAAAGAGGGGGGGTTGGGGGGCGGTAGGAACGGAGAAACGGAGGAACGGATGATGCAACGGATGCAGGCAGTCTGTGGTCTTCCTTCTGCCGCCATTGTGCGAATGAGAATAATGGAAGTTTTTCCAAAGGCTTCACACACACACACACACACACACACACACACACACACACACACACAAAGGACATCCCCTAAGCAGGGATGATCGCTCCGCTCTAGTTTGACAGTTGCATTTTTAATGCTGGACATAATTAAGTTTGGTTTGCACTACCCCTACCCCTACCCCTACCCCTCCCAGGTGTGTGTGCTTAGCCACAAGGATCCCATGTCCATCCTCCGGGGAGACGATGGTGTGGCGGGTGGAGGGGGTGGGCGGGTACGCTTGGCCAACTCAAACACAGGACAATGTCGGGTGTCCTTGATTGCCTAGTTATCAATGCAGCAGCTTTAGCACAGCAGCCGCCACCCCCCACCACCACAAGTCAGTTTTTGAGTATTATTCCAATTATCCAAAATGAACTCCGTTATGGTCTCGTTTCTTTATTTAATTCGAATCACAGAGTATCGCCAGGAGGAGGGATCGGTTGGGCAAATGTGGAGTTCAGCGGAGGCTACTTAGCCGTAACTGCCGCATAAAGCGGCGCTCCGGCTTTTCCAATCGACGCTGGCGCTGCCCTTGACAACGCTCCCACTCGGATACTCTTGCCCGCATCAGGAGTAGCCTGTAGAGGACCGCCGAAGTGAACCACATGAGTCCCGTGTACAAAGGCCAAGCAGATCCCGATAGGGCCGGCCCTGGCGGCCTAATGGACGCCGCAAGGTACTGGAGGTAGTCCTTGTGCCAGAAGCGGACCAGGAACAGCAGCGCCACTGTGGCCAGCAGGAGAAGGTCCCACCCATCCGAATCGCCTGCCGGCGGCAGCTCCTCTTCTTCCTCTGCAGAATTGTGGCCAGCTTGAGTATCCACCAAATTACAGGCAATTGGCAATTCACTTCTCTCACCTGAGTCGCTCCCCTCGCTCCACTCGCTCCGCACGCTCTCCATGCTCTCCATGCTCCCCTCGCTCCACTCGCTCCGCACGCTCTCCATGCTCCCCTCGCTATCCGTAGTCGGGCTGTCATCTTCCTCATCACCGTATCTATATACATGTATGTTGCGGATCGACATATTGAAATTTTGTTTCGATTTGTTCCAACAGTTGGAAGAATTTTAAAACTTAGGTCGACCCGGTCAAATGGATTTATGATATTCGTAAGGGTATATGAAATGATTTCAATTATTCTGACAGCTTTCTCGCAGTGTTCTCAGTTTTTCAGTTTTGTGTTCGCCTAGAGCAATACAAAGAGAGAGAGAGAGAGAGAGAGAGAGAGAGAGAGAGATATACCTTCCCTCTTCTGCCTATATGTTTTGATACCCCTTAATCGTGGCAGTAATAGAAATATTCTTACCACAAGAATGCTCCGCAGTAGAGTAGATGTCTAGCAAATGTCTCTGTATTAGTGCCCAAAATAAGCACACAGTCGAACACACGAACCCTCGTAAGGCCATTCTCTCTATCTCTGTCTAATATGTTCCGTTAAAGCTAGAGCCAGAGCATGATACACACAAATGCACGCTCTCTTTTCGGCTCACAACAAAACAGCAAACTTCGTTCTTCTCCCTCTCATCCTACATGACGTCAAAGCGTGCTCATTAATGCGGAGCGTAAGACCCGAAAGCGAGTTAGTAGCTGCTCACGCACCTCTCACTCCCACTTGCAGCTCTCCTTCGATCACCCTCGGCATGCGAAGAGGGAGAACAGAATAAGAATGCAAAATTCCGCCACCGACGCTTCTGTCGCGCTCTCCCTCTCGCATATTCAGTTTCTCGTCCGGTCCGAGCGCGCGTTTTCGAGTCGGCTCTGCGTTGCGGTCACTGAAAAGCCGAAAAAGAGTGCAAAATCCTACAGAAAAACTGCCGCGCTGCTGTGTAGAAGCGAATAAACAGTAAATTTGTCGCAAAGGTCCAGTAAGAGCAATGGCAGCAATCATATATTGTTATTGCGCGTTAAATAATTTTTTTCATGTGCGAAATGTGGTTGTTGGCAATATAGCCAAGACCTTCCGTTGTGTTGTTGTGTGCGTGCGTGAAAATGAAGCAAAAAAGAGCAAAGTTTTTTCTCTTTCCCACCAAAGGCGCAAGGAAGCAGAATAAAGCAACGAACGCTCAATAGTAGAAGGTAAAAGGAATTCCGAATCTCTCTCTCTCTCTAGCTGGCTTTGTGCATTCATACATAGGTAATTGATCAAAATGTAATTGCGTTGTTTTGTTTCTGTGTTTTTGGAGAATAAAAAGAGCAACAACACGGCCAGATGCGTCAAATTATTTACATGCATGCATACATACATACATATGTATGTATGTGTGCATACACGGGACATGTCCAGACTTGTCCATCGTTGAGTGTGGTTTTTGTTTTTGGAGTTGGAATTGCAAACGCCGATTGCTGATTTGGACTCTCGTTTTGGCTATCCTCTTCTTCCCTTCCGAAATGTTGTTTCTGCCTCGCAGGGGCGATCCTCCACCGTATGCACCGGGCACTTAAACCGCTTTCGCAGAATCGCACTTCCCCCCCCGACCCACACCCCTGCGCACTCGATGCGATGTTGTACTCCCCGCTTCCTATTGCCGTTTGGGGAAAGTGCTCATGTGAGAGTTGTTCAAATTCCAGCCACAGTTCCGAGTGCATATGCGTGCGTGTGCCGGGTTAAGAGCCCAGCGCATGTACAGTGGAGCCTCACGTTCCAGAGACGCGCTGTAAGAGGGAGACAGAGGGATAGTAACGGAACCTGCCTCACGTTGAACGGCACAGATCTAGGCAGAGCAACGCGAGGCAGAGAAGCGTCACTGACCTAACACACACGTGAGGCAGGCACAGGCCGCAGCGGCGGCGGCGGCAGCAGCAGCGGCAGCGCCGTCACAAAAATAGCACGAAAAGGAGCCCCCGCAGCGGAAATTTCCCTCTCGGCAGAAACGACGCCAAGAGTGAGACGATGACAGCGACGACGAAGACGTCGACAACGAAGACAAGGAAGACGAAGGCGCGCCGCTGGAGCCGACCAGCCGAATGGATGATGTTGCGGCAACAAGCACCCAGCAGCCAGCCATTCGTGGCCCGAGCGGAGCACTCGTATGGCCTCGTGCACGATGCACGAGATGCGTCCCAGTGCCGACTGCCGCGGCGGGCATCCAGCTTCCAGCGACTGCTTCTGGTTCTGGTTCTAGTTCTGGTTCTGGTTCAGTCTTTTCGCGACTTTCATCTGCTCCGGTCCGGTCCACAGGCGACAGCGAGGCGACGGCCGAACGCAACGCGCCAAAAGGGCGAGAACTTTGTCGAGATTTTTTCGCGGAGAGAGTGCCAATAAATAATATTTCCCCAAAAATCCCATCCATTTCTAGTTTTGGTTTTTTTTTTGCGTAAAATAATCGTGAAAGCGTGTACCACCCGTGTGGGTCTGTTGTTTTATAATCGCGATTTGCGTGTGAAAAACAGTGGAAAACCTCGAGATTTTGGAGGTGCCTGAAACTAGGGAAATTGTAGAAGGAACTTGGCGAAAAGAAGAGACAAATCGTAGGAGAAGGGGGAGAAGAAGACGCCACAAATTAGTGAAATGCTGAGAGGAACAGACTGCTGAAAGCAGTACGAATCCAAGAAGAATCAAACTTAACCCCAGAGCTTAAAGCAGTGCAAACAACTCGTAGATAAGATCACAGCAAAAAGCAGTGCGAACCGTAGATCAAAACATAAACGCAAGCAGTGCACAGCATAGATCCAAACTGAGCTGTAAGCAGTGTAAATCGTTGATAGCAGACATTGCAGAAAGCAGTGCAAAAGTAAACATCATAAATCCGTGAGAATCAGAAGAAAATCGCCAGACGCCCAGAGGGAAAACCCCCAAAAATCAGTGCACGCGAGGCAGCCTCCAAAACACGTGCCTCGCCGCCCGCCACACGTTCTTCTCTCGGGTGAGTGTGCCACAGAAACCGCAGAAATACGGAGGAGGCCCTGTCCCTGTCCCTGTCCCCAAGCCCAAAAACCAAAATCCGAAAACCAAAAACCAAAACCCGCTCACGGGAAAAGGGGTATCCTTTTTCCTGGGACCCCTTCCTGGGGAGCCTTTGCAAACTTTAGCGCCAACGAATAGTTCGGTGTGACAGCCGCAAAATTGACTGATTGATTGATTGATTGATGATGACTTTTCACAAAAAAAACTTTCAACAAAAACCACATAGAGCTTAAACCAAAATTAAAACAACAACAACAAAAAAACAAAGAAAAATATGAAATTTCTTTGGAATTAGCATTGGGAGGGGGGCGACGACCGACGACCGACGACCCTTGCAAATGAGTGATACCCTATACTTGCGGGGAGGGGGGGGCGGTTTCCTCCTGTTGCTGCCCCCCTTCCCCGGGGGCGTTGATGGGCCTCTGGCGCAGGGCGTTTTCCCCTTCGCTCTTTTCTTGTGTGTTGTTTGTGTGGAAAAGCTAATATTTTCAATATTTTCAATCGAAAATTCATTGGATCTGTGGCAGGCAGTAGATCGTTGGCTGTGGCCGTGGCCGTGGCTGTTTCCCAGCATTTTCCGCCGTCCTTTGTCGCTGTTTGCTGAAAACTTTCAATAATAAAAATGCATTTAATTATAAATAAATATTCAATAAAAAAAAGGCAACGGCGACTGCCGTTTGTTTGACACCACTGTTCCCCTCCCCGCCCCCCGCTTTGCTCCGCCTTCTGTGGAAAATGATGTGTGTTTTCTTGGGGGATTTGGGAAATTCTTTTGGATATTCTTAAGTCGATTTTGAAAAGTGTTTTTGGCGGAAGATATCTGGTAGATTATGGGAGAGCGGAAGCCACTGCTGCAGACCGTGCTCCGTGCCCCCGACGGTTGTGGCAAACGGAATGGATTTCGGGGCTTGGCTTCGCGCATCCTGCGTCATGCAAGAAGTGAGGAAAACTCTGGCAAAATTCAGGTAAACAAAGCTTAAATAAATAAGCACACTCCGACACTCGACTCTTGCACCAAAAAAGAAAAAGAGAAAGAAAAAGAAAAAGGAAACAGAAGGACTTCGAGTACAAATGGAAATGGTGCAGCGTCTGCCTCTGCCACACTGCCACACTGCCACACTGGCACCCCTGCAAATGCATTTGCAACACAGAATCCACGTAGAAGGCCCTCCCCTCCGCACCCCCAATCAAAACCCAAAGCGGAAATGGACAGTAAATAAGTGTTTACAATTTTTTGTTGTTGTTGCCGCCTGCCGCCTTCTGTTGCATCTTCGGCTGCTGCTGCTGCTGCTGGTGCGGCTTTTGGGGCACATAAATTTTGGCGGAAATTGCGCTGTGCCTGAAGCATGCCCCCCTCCCCCCCGCCCATCGCTCACTTTTCTAAAGAAATCTCAGTGGCAGGCGGAGGCGGCGGCGGCGGCAAAGGGGGGCACTACCAGAGGGTACTCTCTCGTAGAGGGAGTACCCTGTGAAATGGACCATTCCCGGAAACCCCCTGCGTATCGCAGTATCTGAAAGATACACCCATCCATCCGTCTGCGGCAGGGCTTCTCGCAAGCAAAATTATGATCAAAACTGATGAAACATGCTGTAAACATCACAATATTTGAGCCTCTCTGCCCCGCCCCACCCCCCTTGAAGGAAGCGTGTGGGGCGTGGGGCGTGTGGCGTGAGAGATTGTCTTAAAGCCACTTCTGAAGGATGTTGAAGGATGGCAGGGACTGCCACTGCTGCATTCTGAAATATATTCTTGTGCTTTTCATTAGCGAAACAGAATGCGGCACTCGAACGGAAGGCAGCAGTGGCACAGTGGCAGTGGCAGTGGCAGTGGCACAGTGGCTGCAGGACAAGTACTGCAATTACTGCATAAAGTACTTGCAACGGAGAGGCCCAGCCAGTCTCTGTCTCTGGATGAGCGCTAATTTAAGGCAATTATTCGTGCCTCACCCGGCCGTGTCTCATTGCACAGTGGGGCAGATCCAGGCGGGGAAGGAGGAAGAGGAGGAGGAGGAGGAGCAGGAGCCTTCGACGTCTTCTGCGATTAGCTACGGATACGGCTATCCTTTTACGCCCCCCACGGGGTGGCCCCTAAGGGGTAGGGATTGACAGGAGTCCTGTCATCCCCCTCCCCTCCCCCTTGTGCTCCTGCCACTTCCCATGCTGGAGTTCTTGCTTTCTCCAAATGCGAAAAACAATAAACGATAGATTCAGGCCAGCAGCCCATCGATTGGGCGGGGCATTTACTCACGATTTCCTTTATCATTCTTTGACCTCTCCTTGCCCTCCCTTTTCCTGGGATTTCTCCTTGGATTTCCTTGCAAACGAGTGATCATACGATCCCCGATCGTAGCCATTGTACGGAGGGGCCGTGCCCCTCCCTTGTCCCCCTTCCTTTGCCACTTTACTCTCCGTATTCCTCTGCTGGGGGCACCCCTTCAGTTCTGTTCATCGTGCGGCTAGCCTCTGCCACTGCCTGCGGCTCCTGCCACTCCTCCTGCCCCTTCAACTCCCCCTGCATCTGCCATCTTATACGCTCTCCCGAAGGGTTTCTCTCTTTTGAGACACGGTAGAGATTCGGGAGAATGTTAATGCTTCTATGCTGTGGATTCTGCCACAAAAATAGACAAAAACAGCGCCGACAGAGGGCTATATCTATGGCTGACTTCTCTCCAGTTAAATTTGTAATGTACAGCGAAGATACATGTGTATCTGCCACAGGAGCAATCAGTGGAAGGGGCAGCATTGTGGGTCCGCCCAGGAAAAGTCCCAAAAAGAAAATGCCCCTTGGATCGTTTGAGTGTATCTTTGAATGAATCAGTGAATAATCAGTGAGTCAATGTTCAAGGCTGAGGCATTCGTTCGTTCAGTCCCTCGCTGTATCCGTTTACGGGGGCCCCCGTCCGGGCCGCGCCCCCTATGTCCAGCTCCCCTCGTGGCCATTTAATGCACTTATTCATTAAAAAGTGAAGGAGAGAAACGAAAAAAAGCAGAGACAGCGGGCAGCGAAGAGAGAGTGGCAGCGAGAGGCATGTGGCACGTTGCAGGGGTGGAGGAGGAGGAGGAGGAGGCGGAAGCGGAGGCAAGCACAAGAATGGCCTGGGAATGAATGGAATAAAAAATGTAAACATGCACAAGTGCAATGCAAATTAAAGCAGACAGCAAAGTGGCTGCCTGCCGCATGCCGCATGCAACAGCAGCAGCAGCAGCGGCAGCAGCAAAGTTAGATGATGCCACCGTAAGGGGCTGTGGCAGGGGCAGGGGCAGGGGCAGGGGCAGGCGCTGGAGTAGTCTCCTCCGCCACAGCCGCCACTGGGCGAAGAGAGGCAATTCATTAGCTTTAATTTAGGTAAATGTCCTTGGTCCTTGTGGCATTGCCTCTTGTGGTTTGAACGTCGCAAATGCAACTAAAATGTTGCGGTTACCATCGTTTTCCATTCCGCATGCCCCACCCTCGCACGCATCTGTGGCTCCTCTGTGTGTGTGTGTGTGCGCGCGGCATGGGGCATGCCTCCACTTCGCTAAATATTTAAGGCTCTTCTGCTGCACAGGCCCTTTCCTTTGCAGGCTGTCTCACAAAATTGGGTTCTGCGGTGGAATTTTGATGAGTGTGTGTCCTGTGTCCTGTGTCCCGTGTCCCGTGTCCTGTGTCTGGGGCATAATCGATTCACTTCCTGCCACACTTCCACACTGCCTCACTGCCGCACTCTGTGGCGGAACGGGGAGAGCTTATCCAAACGATCAAACGATAACTAATCGATTGCGCTGCCGACTTCTAAACGATGTGCGGCATTCGTGAGTGAATTTTGAAGGGAATGGGTATTCCAGGGCTGCATATACTCGATACACAATCGACAAATGGCGATAAATGAACAAAGAAAGCGATTAATATCGATTACCAAGACGATTCGATTATTTTCCTGATTATTTCGACTAATATCCCTGATATCAGCCCCAATCTCGGTTCCTGCTACCAAAAAGCCCCGCATCCCTCAAATCCCGTCCGTTTCGGTTGCTTTTTTGATCGATAATTATCGATTTATAATCGATTTCCGTGATGGAATCTGAATCGCATTTCAATAGAAGGGTAATCCCTTCTTTAAGGCCCAAATTGCTTTTGGATTTTCAAGCAATTTTCATTGGAAGAAGAAACAATCAACTTTTCACTCAAGAGCAACGCCAGACACACACTCGCTGCAGCATCCGCAATGGGGCAACATCAGCCAGTCTGTGTCTGTGTCCGTGTCGCCCTGACATTGGCATTCGGTTCTGTCATCAGTGCTGGGGGGGCATCAATGGTGCTGTTGCTGAAAGGCGGTGGCGGAGGCGGAGGCGGAGGAGGGAGGAAATAAATCATTTCGAGTGCAACAACAGAGCAGGCCAGAGCGGAGCAGGGCAGATCTGTCCATCTGCTGCTGTGCTGGGCCGCCTTCTTCTGCCTAATTAGATAATGTCAGATGCATGAGGCACACACACACACACACACACACAGACACGACACAGGGGTGTGTTTGGGGGCACTCTTGACCCCAATTAAATTTAAATTATTCGAGTGCTCCTTAAGTAAAACTAATTGTATTGGTCGCCAGCCAGGAAGAGGCAGAGCCCACAACAGGACGAGCCGAGGAGGCACTTGACTTCATTCGCAGATCTTTGGAAATCCCGCAACCATTCCCCGATTGTCTCAAGTGTGATACAAACACACACACGCACACACGCACGTATACAGCGTGTATGTATGTATGTGCCATGTCTCCAATAACAAATTAATGCTAGACGATATTTTCGGGAGACGCGAGAAGCGACGTAGCAAAAAGTTCCGCTCCCAATTCCGACTTGAGCTCTTCGTGGAGGGAGGTTCGGCTGCGCCCGTCGACCGAGCGGGGTTCGGCCAGAGCGCAAGAGCTGCAGTGGAATGGGCGAATGGGCGAGAGAGCGTGCCTTGCACAGCGTCGTGCGGGAGGGGGAGGGGGAGGGGGGCGAGTGCAGATCAACAGATAAGACTCTGGCGACGACGCCCTGCACTGCGACGCTCTCGAGACGACAGCAAAAAACAAAACAGATCAGCAGCCATCTCTCTCACACACACACACACACACACACTCGCCATCTTCCACGACTCCGCACTCGTCTGCAGAGAAATCATTTCATTTCATTTGCGTTTTTGTTGGGTTTTCTTCGAGTTGAGTTGCGTTTTGATTCAATTTGTCAAATAGATAGCTTAGCCTCGCTCCCGCTTTGGTGTCGGGTCGAGTCTGGTCTGGTCGGGTCTGGTCGCGTCGCGTCGCGTCTGGGATATTAATGCCTCTCTGGATGCTCATTAATGCACTGGATAATGGACAGACACACACGCACGCACGCACGCAACAGGAGGATGGGGGGTGGGGGAAGGGGGCAGGGGGCAGGGGGCAGGAGAGTGAGCGACGTGTTCGTGCATGCATTTTGAAAATGAAATGCGAGCCCCACAGTGTCCAAAAACGATTTCAATGCCAGACATGGACGGAAGTGGAGGCAGGCAGCAGGCAGCATTTTGGAGAATTTTGTTTTGCTTCCAATTGGAGGATGTGGCATGGGAGGGGGTGTGGCAGTGCGGAAAGTAGCTTAAACAAAAGCCAAAAAGGCTTTAAGAGGCACTAAGGAGTGGACTAAGGGGAAGATATTTGTGCAGAAAATCGACGGATGAAAGTCTTAAATATTTTATTATTTTATTAGAATTGATGCCAAGAGATTTCCCAAAGACCATCATAAAAAAAATTTGAAACATTCTGTCGGTTTTTCGTGTTTTTCCCATTTCCCATCTCTCTCTTTCTCTCTCTCTCTCTCTCTGTCGCTGAAGAATCCTATTGTGTTCGTTCATGGCCCAAAAAACGAGTCGACAGCAAATCTGAATGGCTCTGACCTTGGCCTAGGCCCCCCGCCCCCCGCTTTTCGTGCGGGGGGGGACGCGGAGGTGGCTCTGGGGGGGCTGGGCAGAAACAAATTGCGGCAACTGTTGTGGCCATTCAAGGCCATCAAATTAGTGCTGCTAATTAATTATAAATGCCGTTCGAGTAACATATTTGTGTGGGGCCGTGTCCCTTGTCCCGTGTCCCGTGTCCCTTTTCGGGAGTGTCTTTAATAAATTTATAGTGGATGATGCCCCAGCAATTAGTGGCACGATGCCCGAAAGATGGCGATGCATGGAAGCGGAAAGGCAACGAAACGAAAGTTTTGAGCCTTGAGGGTAGTCCCGTAACATTTGTTGCTTGATTACTTTTAAATTATTTTGTGGCATCATTTCAGACTCTGTTTTCCCCAGAAAGCCCCTCTGTGTGGACACACACTATCCCCCCGGCCCCCACCCCCACCCGAAAAAGGGACTGGCTGCGGAGGCAGGAGGCAGGAGCCACGAGGCACGAGGCATGTCGCATTATGATATGCTTAAACAGCACAAAACTGTTTCATAATTTATGGCTAAGCCACACTGGGAAAATGGGGGAAGGGCGGAAGGGGGGAAAGGGGGGAGGCGGCCGTGGCACATGCCACTAATGGATAATGGGGTCTGGTCGGGGGGCGGGGGGAGTGTCCATCAGATGAAGAGATACATGCATCTCTTATGCGAGTATATTTGAATGGAACGAATACGGATATGAATTATTAAAGAAAGCCGCTTTCCAGAGAGATCAATCTTTGCCCAAGGACAGATCCAACAGATGAAAGACGTTGCCTCACATTCTGTACTCCATTTAGAAACACATGTATCCACATTCCACACTTCCCCCCGGGCCCCGTGCCCCCTGCCCCTGCCCCTCCTGTGTGTCCTCCGTGTCCTGTTTATGTGTGGAAATTAATGAGCTCTTTGTGGGGCTTAAAATAATATAATAGCTACAAATATAACAAACAACAAACTTCACATAAAAAAATATAAAATGTACACAGAAAAAAAGGGAAAGGAAAAGGGAAAACGGAAAAACAACGGACAGACGGCCCCAAAAAAAGTGTTTTTCATTTGGCCAACAAAATAAGGGACACGAGACAAAGCCACACAGAGACAGAGGGACAGCGACAGAGAAAGGGAAAGGGACATGTGGCAGAGGCAGGGGCAGGGGCAGGGGCAAGGGTCCCAAAGAAAACAAAAAAAAAAAAGGGACACGGACACATGTCGTATACGTCATATGCGCTAATCAGCGACCCGGACCCGGGTTCCCGGGCATCTCAGACGCAAACCTGGAAACAGAATTCTCGCATCCTTCATTGATGTTGCCGCCGCCCACTGCTGCCCGCCTGCCTGCAACATGCCTTTGGACAAGACCTAAAGCCGTCCTTTTTGGCTAGTTTTCCATATCGGGGGACAGTGGGCCAGTGGGACAGTGGGACAGTGCGCCCCATTGGACTGAAGGGGCACAAGAAATGCAAAATGAAAATGAAAAATGCAAACATTTCTTATCGATTAATCATTGGTTTATGCTATCGGTTTGCCATCTCTCAAGGCATTACTTGGATATTTAATCGATTTTTTGTTATCGATTTTGTATAAAAATGTTGTCGATTTGTTATCGATATGAAATCAGTCATGGGATAAGTTTAAAAATAATTATGTGATCGATTTTTTATGAAAATGTTATCGATATCGATATTGCACCTTGCTTGCTGGATTTTTTCTATCGATTTTGTGTGCAACTGTTATCGGTTTGTTATCGATATCATTCAAAAAATTAATTTCAGCTTACTCGATTTTTCGTTATCGGTTTTGCATGCTATCATCATGTTATCGATTGGTTATCTCCCGAAGCACACGTCTATCGTACCCGCAGCCCTGCCTAGACCTCGTCCCTCTTTCACTAATGGTTTATTCTCCTGGAGATCCCCCGCCCACTGCAGTCCCTGAGACCTTTTGGCCCTGAGACCTCATTTTCTGTAGATGTCACCCACTGTAGCCCCAGTGTGCGTGTGTGCGTGTGTGTGTGTGTGTGTGCCCCTTGCTGCCAAGGGCCAATCCCGATTCGGGATTCTCGTCTCAACTCGTTCACGCGCTGAGCCGTCCGTCCGCCGCTCCTCTGTCATTCCTCTGTCGCCATTGAGGCTGGGGCTCTGCTCTCTCCCGCCGTGTCCTCGTGTGTGTGTGTGTGTCCTTTTTGTGCCTTCCCTTTTTGTTCTATTTTATGGGAAACCCACATAAGAAGGATGTCAACATAATTTAAACATCAAAAAAGTTTCTTTTTGTTTTGCTCGCATATGATATTTTTTTCTTTTTTTCCCTCATTCTTTTTTTTATGTTTTGCTGCGTTTACTTCTTTTGGGTTACGTGGACTTCATCATGTACCTTTCTTCCTCTCTCTCTCTTCGTCTCTCCTTCTCTCTTTGCCGCAAAATTCGGTGCTTCCCCCTCGTACGTGTGTGTGTGTGTGTGTGTGTGTGTGTGTCTGGAAGAATGCGTCCCAGACACGTAAGCCCCGAAGATGGAAGCCTCCTCTGCTCCATCGAAATGATGTATGACCGGAAGCGGAAGTGCGCGCACACGGCCACACCCGCCTACTTTCACGCCCACTTACGCAATTTCACAGTTGGCATACACGCATTTGCATGTGTGTGTGTGTGTGTGTGTGTGTGTGTCTGATGAGATTATTTACTTTTTGATAATGCGCCTCGCCGTGCCCCTGGCAGTGTGGCACGGAAAGCCGCAGCACAGCCATTGTCCGAGAGGTCACAAAGCGGGGCGGGGGGGAATGGAAGCGGAGTCCCCGAGGGACGGGGAGATTTTATTATTTTTAATTTTATTACATTGCTCTATTATTTCATTATTATACGACTGTAATTATGTGTGCAATCTGGCACTGTCCATGGCCCGGGACCCGGGACCCGGGACTATCCCCCAAGCCCCCCCCCCCCCACACTCTCTAACACCCTTTCGCCCACTCGTGTGAGGATTCTCTGCTCTGGGCTCTGGGGTGGAATTGAATGCAATTTAATCGCTCGGCTTCCCATTCAGTTCTCCGCCAAAGGAAAATGTGGAAAATTCGATAGGTGTCCGATAAGCAGCAGGCGATATCCGATAGCTATACGATTAGTGGCATTTCCATTGGGAGAAGAGGGCGAAAGAGAGAGATAGAGAGCGCCTAATGATTATTCCTTTTTGTGTGATGTATCGAAATTATCGATAAACCTGTGCCAATTTAAAGTTTTATTTTCGATAAAAAAGCGATTAAATTCCGATAACATACTATAGTAAAACGATGGTATAGAAATAATACCATTTCTGCTTAAATTGTGGACTACTTTGCAATATTGTATCGATTGAATTTCGATAGCATTTCGATAACAGAGATAGATCTCTCCCTTCTCTTCCTGTTTTAAATGATCGCTTTAATAATCGCTTAACCTCCAAAAATTAAATGCTCATTTTTGTGGCAACCAACAAAAAAATGTCAATCGCAGCCACAAAGCCCCTTTCCCCTCTCTCCTCTCCCCTCCCCCCACTTGCTTACATATGCTTGTATGTGGGACGGGGGAGGGGGTGGGGGAGGTGGCAAACTGTAAATAATTAGCCGATAACGGTTTATAAACAAACAATGGCACAATGCAACAATAACAATAACAACAGAAGGAGGAGGAGCAACAGAGAGCGGAGGACATGTCTATTACGGGTGTGTGTGTGTGTGTGTGTGTGTACGTGTGTGTTATCGAAATGCAGCACTGCCCCAGGCTAGAGCGACCGCCCACTCCGCCCACTCCGCCCACCGCTCATCAACATTGAAAAAGCGGCTTTAATTCGAGGGAACCCTGCCCTCTGCTCCCTGCCCCCCGGCCTCCCCGTCCAGCCAATATGCTGCTCGCATTTGTACAGCAAATTATTGCAAAATTGATTCACGAATGCGATGGAATGAAAGGGAGTGCATTTTGCGACTCTACCAAAAAACGACAGAATCATTACATAAGTGGCGTTTATTTACCATTTAAATAGACATTTAAGCATCGTTCAGCGCCATGTCGATGATCATCTAAGCGGCAAAGGGAAGTTGGGCCACAAATTGGGGCCTCGACATTGCGAGGCCCATCGCTGCAGAGCATTGGACCCCTTTGGATCGGATAATATGATAGAACACGGATGGGAATGTTGTGTACAAAATTCAAGGAAGCTTGAAAGAGTTCCCAAAAAATTCATCGATAGGTTTTGGTCGAAATGTCGTCGATGCATCGCGATGGATTGGCAATAATTAATAGTTGTCACCTGCTATCGATATGTATCGATTATTGATGTATAGAGCAGTGGAGAACATCTATTATAAATATATTGATTATTTATCGATTTTTATTGTGCATTTTGATGGTTTCATCGACTTGTTATCGAACGATTACAAAACATTCTCCCATTTCCGATGGTAAAATATTTAATTTTTTTTCTTCGATGGACGATTTTTCTGAAATATTTAGATGGACTTCCCCCGAGCCCAATACACCCCCTTAGCCCCTGTAATCGCAGCATCGCAGCGAAAATTATGAAATATTTATGGCGCTCGGCACACAGAAAAAGCCTGCGAAATCGGCGTACGATAATGCCATATAATTGACAGGCAATTTATGGGGACATTCGTAAATAGGCAAAGGCAACATTTGTTTATTGCCGATTTTCGTAGTCGTTTTCGCATTGTTTCAATTATTAATTTTCCATTTGGCGGCCATTTGTTTGGGCCTTGCTGTGATTTCTATAAAGATCCGCAAATACTGTAATTACTTCATTTGCGAGTGTGTGTGTGTGTGTGTGGAACGAGTCGGCATTCATTCGCCAGTGAATGCGAATGAATGAATGCGAAATTCATTCGCTGCGAGTCCTTTGAATGGAGTCATTTGTGCGGCAGGTGCAACGAAATTTAATCACCGAATGGATTCGCAGCGCAGCGCAAATCAAATCGAAGTTTTAGCACTTCCCATCGCCCCCTCCTCCCATCCGTCCGGGGGCAAAACACTCAGCCATGGAGTGGCGGCGCTTCGTGGCACTTTCTTAGATTATTTTTTGTTAAAAGCGAAGGCTTAGAGAGACAGTGCAGACTGTGGAGACGAGGCCACAGATACCCTATAAAGAAGAACAAATGTCGAATTTTGGGGGAATGGGAAATCCTCTTCGAGCAGCAGCGGCAGCAATCAAAGTGATTAAATTATTGAATGGCCTAAGCATAGAGCGAGTGGGAGAGCGAGTGGGAGAGCGAGAGGGAGAGCGAGAGGGAGAGCGATAGGGAGAGCGAGAGGGAGAGGGCGAGGGCGAGCAGAGTCCTGCCGAGGAGTGAGTGTCTGGATGAGTGTCCTCGGAATGTGTATCGATGATGCAACAACATTTCCGTCGCAAAACGCTGAAATGACACGTTGAAATGATGCTTTGGAGGAGGGCCTGTCATGCCTGTCCCCAGACGACCTGCCAGGACTGCCGGGGCGGCCGGGAGGTGGGTGGCGTGGCTGCTTGGGATGAATGGGATGAATGGTTTGCCGTGTCATTGACTCGCATGCCGCCGCCTAGTGGCATGCAACGGCAAATATGTGTGTCAACTGGCAGTCGTAGAACTGCACTTTCCTTTTGCCTTTTTGCCATTGTCTTCCCAACAGACACCACACGATATACATATACATATACATACATACATATATGTACATATGTATTGTTTTTTTTTTGTGTGAAATTCTTGCATAATTTCAAAGAGGGAGAGAGAGACAGAGAGCGAGAGAGCCCATCGAAGCACCCATCGAATAAGCAACTTGAAAATGTATGTGTCTCGCAGTTTAAAGGCGAAAACGAGCGTGCCCCCCCCCGCCCCACCAGTCCCTGCCCTGCCACTGCCACGGCAGACAGGAAGCACATCGCTCGCTCGTTGCTCCACGTTGGTGCCACTTTGCGACTGACTTCGAGTGGTGCTCTCTGCCACAACAATTTTCACCAATAAGTATGCCACACACACACGCACACGCACACATGCAGGCTGGCAGAGGCACGCACACATGTGGCAAACGACAAGAGCAGGAGCTTGGGGCTTGCTTTTTTCTTTTTCTTCTCCCGAATTTCAATACACTTTCCGATGGAAACTGATGATCATTGATGTTGAATGTAGATGTAGAAAATATTTGCCAAATTTATTCAAATTAAAATTCTTGGTAGAAGTTAAAGGTTCAAAAAGCTACCAGAGGAAGATCTCAATATTTAATTTAATTTTTTAAATTTTATATTAACCCCAACAATTGAGTTTTGATCCACAATCCACAAAATTCCACAATTATTTACTCGCAAATGTTACACGCATACATGCTATGTGTGGATGTATGCGTGTATGTTATTGCAATTCCCAAGAAAGGCAACAACATTTCGATCTTGCCGACACACACAAAAACAACCCAAAGCGGGAGCGAGCCTAAGCTGTCTATTTGACAAATTGGATCAAAACGCAACTCAACTCGAAGAAAACCCAACAAAAACGCAAATGAAATGAAATGATTTCTCTGCAGACGAGTGCGGAGTCGTGGGAGATGGCGAGTGTGTGTGTGTGTGAGAGAGATGGCTGCTGATCTGTTTTGTTTTTTGCTGTCGTCTCGAGAGCGTCGCAGTGCAGGGCATCGTCGCCAGAGTCTTATCTGTTGATCTGCACTCGCCCCCCTCCCCCTCCCCCTCCCGCACGACGCTGTGCAAGGCACGCTCTCTCGCCCATTCGCCCATTCCACTGCAGCTCTTGCGCTCTGGCCGAACCCCGCTCGGTCGACGGGCGCAGCCGAACCTCCCTCCACGAAGTTTGAAGAGCACCAAACGGGACTAGGGACTCGTGTCTGGCACTTGCACGCCTTTTGTTTTGTCCCACTGGAAAGGGTATACAAAAGTGGTTCTATTCTTTAATTCAAATTTCTAGGGGGGTGTTTTTTTTTTGTTCATATTTTGTGTGTGGTTATTGCCGCTGCCGCCGCTGCCGCTGCTGCCGCCTTTGCTGTTTTTGGTGTTGCTGGGCGTCTGTTTGGCGCCTTGGCAAATGACAGTAAGTGGTTCCAAATGTCTTCTTGGGCCCGAAAAATTCTAACAAGAAAACTATTATCCCCCCCCTGGTCCGCTGGTCCCCTGGTTCCCTGACTCTCCGCTCTTCAACGCTGCTCTTCACTCGTCCTCTTTTCTTCATTTCAGGAAGTGATTTTGCAGGTCCTTGCACGTTTCTTAGATGCGGGAATCTTTTTAAAAATTTAAATGTTTTTTTGACCCTTTCCGGGCTTTCGTTTTTGCTTTTCTTCTGCGGCTTTCTTTTCTCTCCTTTTCTCCTCTTCTCCTCTTCTCCGTTTTCTTTTTCTGGTGTTATTCCTTGTCGATTGTTTTATTTGTGTGTGCGAGGAGGCGCCTCCTTTTGCATCTTTGGCTCCTTAATGATGGGGTTCCGTGGTTGCACAGGGGGGGGGGGGGGGGGGGGGGGGGGGTGCCTGTTGGCGCCTGTTCTTTGCAGCTGTCGCTGCCACTTTTCAATGCATTTTCATTTATTATGCAAATTGACGCTTCTCCCTCTATCTCTCTCCCTCTCCCACTCTCTGATGGAAAAATGAAAATATTTGCCAAAGCAGTTTGTGTTTCCTCCCCTACCCCCCCCCACTCTTCTCTTCTCTTTTTTTTTTTTTTTGGCAAACTAATTTGACATTGAAATTATGTGTAAGTATATTTTTGTTCGCTTCTGTTTCTCCACTTTTCGAGACAGCAAATTATGATAAAAAGATCCATTCCAAGCGATAAAAACACACACACACACACACACACACAGGCACAGAAGAAAAGAAAAGGCAGAAAAACGTAGGAAAAGTTGAGGAAAGGCAAAAGAAAATTCAGGGCATTGCGCGAATCTGTCAATGGCCAGGCGGCGACTAAGATGAATTGCTGGATGATGGTCACGGCTTGCAGGGGGGAGGGAGCGGGCGGTGGTCCGGGGGGGGATGCACCAGCTCTGAACAGAGGAACCTCCTTTTGGGAGACGATTGAAACCGATTTGAGTTGGAATTTCGATACTCTTGTGGCGCCAAACCGGAAAGAATGAAGCCGCTTTGAGTGCAATGCAAAAAGGATATCCAGGGATGCATCGGATGCACTTCGAAGTCAAGGAGGGCCTGTGCCCTGCCTCTTTGCTGGAAACCCCAAAGAAAACAATCGGCAAACTGTTGAACAAATGACAGATACATTTCCCATCCATCTATCCATTTAACCATTTATCCCTGCTATCATTATGAGTGTACACGTGTGTGTGTGCGTGTGCGTGTGTGTGTGTGTCTGTTTCCCTTTAATCGAATGATAAATGAGTGCCATTTCCCGCAGTAATATTCGCAATAAACCCACACTTTCAGCCACGAATAATGAATAAACCCCGAAATGAATAACAATCCGAAATACACAGATTTGTACACTTCCAGGAAGGGTATACAAATTTCGAACAGGGTTTTGGCCAGGCGAAAGATCCACAATTCATCGATTATTTATGAAATATATTTAAATTATTTATTATTCTATATTATTATATAATTATGTAAAATATTTCAATATTTTTGTATTTTAATATATTTGATTTATTTAATTTAATTTGTATTTTCTTAAATTTTTGTAATTTAAATATTTTATCCTTGAAAACAAATCGGGTGTCCTTTAAGGGCATTCAAGGATTCGCCGTCGAGCCTCTGGATTCTGTTTCTATTTCCCGGTTTTAAATTTGAAATTTTCCACATCGACAGCCCCCCCGCCAACAGATGTGTCCTGCCCCTGCCAAAAAATCGACATTATGTCAAACAATATTTTGATTTATGGCCCTGGTCCCTCCCACCGCCCCGCGCCCCCCGCCCCCCGCCGCCAAGCTTTGGAATTTTCCCCCGTTTTTGGAAAATCAAAAATGTCCAATGATTTGCCTGCTGGTCACGTGAAACGTGAAAGGGGGCCCATGTTTATGATCTGCCATCCATTTAATGGTTCGCGAATCAATAAAAAACGACCCAAGATGCACGGCCCGCGGAGGGTGGGGCAGGGGCAAGTAAGGGCCAGTGCAAGCCCCCTGCCTGGGGCATCCAGCGCTCTGCAGAGCCGTCGTCATTAGATCTTGCCACAGTGCGGCTTCCATTTTTAGCAGGAGGGCTGGGGGGCGGCGGGTGCAATCTGGATGGGGATCCGTGGGTTAAGTCCGTGCTTAAATCGATGCAAATAACTACCCATCCATCCAATGCCCCGCACCGCACTTTCAGGCACTCATCGAATCATCGAATAGGACAATTCATTCGTCTGGGATAATCGAATGGCGGCAATCTCACTCTCTCTCTCTCTCTCTCTCTGTGTGTGCCCCCAAAGTTATTTACAGTTGTCTCCACCCCCCAGACATACGGGACAGACAGATTTCTATGCCAAAAACTTTCCAGAATAATGAACCCCCGCCTTGGAGTGGAAAACGACTACTCCAAGGAGGAGGCCGCTCGAACCGGTCGCGACTCTCGTGTGGAAGGTGGGGCAGGGCACACGACACCCACAAAACACCCAGAAGGAGCCGTTTCCGAGCCCCTTCCCGATCTGCAGCCACAGCCGCGTCGATTGAGGCATGTCTGTCCTTGTCCCCAGATCTGGGGGACCATAAAGCGAGACCAACCAGACGTCACACAAGAGGAGGTGAAGGAATCAGCTGTGAACCGGTTATGAAACGGTTCTAGAACCGGCAATCAATTGACAAAGAACCCAAACGAATCCACGGATCAAGCCACAAGGACAAGCAGCTGTGCCTCCCCTACCCGTGCCCCTACCCGTGCCCGTGCCCCTACCCGTGCTCGTGCTCGTCCTCGTAGATATTTTTGAGATGATGCCACGTCCCGAGTTACATTTACATTATGAATATGTTCATTACCATTTCATTGCTGACTGTTGACTCGCATTTCCATGGCAGCGTCACCATTTCCATTCCATGGATGGCCCCAGGGAGGCCACTCACTCACCCGATTCACCTTTCTGAGCCGCGCCCCTCCGCTTCGTTCCGCTTCGCTCCGCCTCGCACTCGGTGCCACTGTGCCCCACGCTGCCATTAAATGCAAATCTTGAAATTACATGTGTATTTATTTGCCACACGAGGGGGCGGCAGGGGGAGCAGCTCCATGGCGATGGGGGCAGGCAGTCGCTGTTGCAGTTGCAGTCGCAGTCGCAGAAAACGCAGACAGTCGTCGACATTTTGGAATGTAATTTTAGCCCCGGGAATAAACTGCAAAACTTTTCATATGCGACAAGTGTAAAAACGCAAAAAGAAAGCAAAAGAAAGCCAAAGGAAGACCAAAGAAACGCAAAGGCAGCGACCGCTGTATGCCCTACCCTTTGCCGAGGGGTGCTGCTGCATGATGCGGGACCCACACCCGACATTTGTGATACGTTTTTTGAGGCATATCATTTAACATGATTGCACTGAGGTTTTCATTCAAAATTGGTTCATAAATGTTTCACAAACGATTAAATTATTATTTGGAGCTACGATTCCAAGACCTTATTCACGTGCTTCGAATAGCAACATACATAGTTCTGAGGGAAACCCCTATAGATTCCATGGAACTCTATACCTCCAAAGAGGGCAGGCGAAGAAAGGAATAAGTATACTCTTCCCTTTGAAGGGTATTCCAAGAAAATAAAGAAACTTTTCGCATGGCAGACGCTTCTCGTTGGAAACACACATGGAATACATATCCAGAGACAGAGACAGAGACAGAGAGAGAGAGAGGGGCAGTGGCAGAGAGAGAGAGAGGGGCAGTGCAATGCAATGCAACAGTTTGCGGCACAGATGCCAAAAAGCACCCACATGCTGCACTCTCCATATTCTCCTTATGCATGTGGGAGGGGGGTGTGGGGGTGATGCATGGAGGAGCGTATCACTGGAATTCTAATTTGCAGGCGAAATTGAACGGAAATAGCAATTTTCAAAGTGAAATGCCAAACGATGTTGCAGCTCAAATTGCGACTTGTTGACACGCGATAAAGGCTAAAAACAGCGACTGCCGCAGGGGGGAAGGGGCACACTGATGGGGGTGTGGGGCGCGGCTAATAATCTGGAAGATCTGAAGGTGGGAAACACTCCCGATGGATAATGGCATTCCACAGGCAACTCAATCGAGAAGAAGACACCAAAGCCCAGTGCACGATACAGTGACTAACGGTGCCGCAGAATGTGGCATGGCCAGTGGCCGCAGGAAGTAGCTCTGCACTGCCGAGTGGCCATCAGGCATTTTTACAACTCATTTAACAAGGCGTTCGCCTCCCAAAGCATTAACCACAAGGACGACGATGGTGACGACAAGGAGCGAGCCTCCGTCCACCGTCCACCGACCACCGACCACCGACGGTGTACCCTGGAAAGTGTTCTGCCTCCGAGGGTGTGCCGAAACACCCTCGTGGACTCCGGCTTCGTCCTGGACTCTCCACTGAGCTGACTTTTCGGACTGTACTTTTGGAAGTAGTTCTGGGCAGACGAAGACCATTATTTTATTTATCGAGACGCGAACACCCCTTTAACTTTATCTTTTACGGCCCATGCGAAACTCCCATCGAAAGACCCAAACACTCGCACTTTCTCCCAGACATTCTCTGGGGATTTATGGAAAAGGCATCTGTTTCTTTTCCACCATTTTGGATTTGGTTTTATTTTTAGTATTTTCTTTAGTTGCATATCTAGTATTACTGGGACGTTTTCTGGTATTCTAACTAGAATATTTTAGCACTATTTCTTGTATTTTTCAGGCTTCCTTTTTCTGATATTATTTCTAGTGTTTTCTTTAGTATTATGATGATATTTTTCTGTTATCCTTACTAGTATATTTTGGTATTATTTGAAGTATTTTTCAGGTTTCGTTTCTAATATTATTTCTAGGTTATACTTTGGAATTATTATGGTATTTTTACTATTTTCCAGGTATATTTCCAATATTTCCAGTATTTTTCTGTTACTATTTATATTCTTCTAGTATTATTATGGTATTTTTTTGTTTGTAGTCCTTTTAGTATATTTGTGGTATTATTTACAGAATTTTGCAGGTGTTTTTTATTTGTTACAGTAATTTTCTAATTTTTTATTTATAGTATTTTCCCTGATATTTTTTATATGAGTTTTTATATACATTTTCTATGATTTTTTTTTATTTGATTACATACCTCCCATTTGTATGGTATTATTTCTAGTATTACTTTGGTATTTTTTCCCTGATCAAGAATATACATTATTTGCTTTTCCAGTATTAATCTTAAATGTTCTGGTATTTTTCTAGTATTTTTTTTCTAATACTTTTCGGGAATTATTTATAGTATTTTTCTTTATCTTTCCCAAAGGTACTACTATATATTCTTTCAACGACTCCTACTAGAGTACTGGAACAGTCTTCGCTCTCTGCGAAAGATATTTCTTTTATTTTTTGAACCCCCAAAGACCCCACGGGCACTGCCCCCTGCCACGATCCATTGTGATTATCCCATGAAATCGGTTGCCCTTGAAAAACTTTCGCCACTCCCCCCACGCCGTGTCCCGGCGAGGGTATCAGCCATCCCATTGGGACAATGCCCCGTTCAGCCGCTAAGAGAGTCATCTTGTCTCGAGCAATTTGCATATTCGACTTCATTAAGCTCTCGCTCTCGCTTTCGCCCCCCTCCTGCTCCCTGCCCCCAGTCCCCATTGCCAGTCCCTTATCATTCCACCGTCATTTTCATTTTTTCGGTTGCGTATCTTCTTAGCCACTTCACCGTGTTGGTCAGTGGCGGCGGCCATTTATCACGACGGAGACGGAGAGGGAGAGGGAGAGACGCCCCCAAGCCCCAGACCCCAAAATGAGCCGCAAACCGATGTCGTCGTGGGGGCTTGGGACCCTCCTTGCTCCTTGCTCCTTGCTGGATCTGCTGCCGTTCTAATCTGCGTCCTGTTGGCAACAGATTGAAATTTATTACGCATAAATCTAGGCATTCATTCGCACCTGCTCCTCGGCGTCTCCTCGGTGGCTCCTCGGCGGCTCCTCATGGAGGTTCCCGGGGAACGCGTCGCAATGCAAACTATTTCCACCGTCGCGCCCTTCGAGGAGGCTGAGGCAACAGGTTGAGGGGGCAGAGGCGGAGGCGTTGGTGCGTGCTGCTACGCACGCAGGTGACAATTGGAGGACCCCAAGGACGTGCCACAATGCGGCAGCGTGATTGCCCCGACACGGCCTGCCCCACATAGCGCCGCGTTGTCCACTTGAATGGCTTCTCCCAGTGCCCGGTGCTCCTTATGCTTTCCTCTATTGATTACTTCCCCCCCTCCCCCCCAAAGGGGTGGATGGATTTTCATTAAATTTCGCTTAGGTCGGAAGGTTCGCTTTAAGGAGGGCGGGGCCGCCGCCGCCTTTGATATCGGAGAACGTGCTGCAACTGCCTAAACATTCCCGTTTCCTGCTTCGCACACGGAAGGCCCGGAATTTTCAAGTTCTTTTTCCCGGCCCGGCAATATGAGCAGCAGCATGTCCTTTTGATAAACACAATCGATGGATGGTTGGAATCGGACTCGCATCCTTCAGCACATTCCACAGCGGCGGTCCTGAGTCAGCATTCAGGAGACGGCCAGAGAGGGGCAGGGAGGCGGCGTTCGGGGCAGACAGACAGTCGAACGGTTTCCCAAAGGACTTCTCGAATATTATAACAACATAAAATGCGAAATACAACAGAAAAGGGAGCAAATCGAAAAGGAAAAGCGTCCGCAAATCACATAAACACTTCGATTTGTATGCGAACACGAGCACGGGGACGAGCACGGGCACGAGCACGGGGACGAGCACGGGCACGGGCACGGGCACGAGAGGTGCCAGAAGCGTCGCACAGTCTCGGCCACAAGTCGATGGACGGCACAGAAGACTGTAATGGATAGCAGGCGGTCTATTATTATCGTTTTTAAAGGCCACAAACGGGTTGTCGGGGTACAGCTGTGTGAAAAACAACAGGCACAGCCGTAGGTCTCTCTTAAATGATTGTTTTCGGTCACTTTACAGGGATCTTCAAGCCTTAAAGTGGCTCCCCTCCGCCACTGGAAGCACACATTGCACGACGAAGAGTGTGTGTGTGAGAGAGCGGGAGAGGCAATGGGTAAGAGCGTGCCTGGTGATCCGATCTGATCCAGAATCGACAATATGCCAGAGGTGGCTGCTTGGAAGAGAAGTCCCGGCTCCAGGCATAGCGCCCATTGTGGCCCCGTACATGCATTTCTCTCTGTGTAGTACTCGCCTTTGCTCTTCTTGTTTGTCTTTTACGAGTCTTTGTTTGTTATTTGTGCCTTGTGCAGTCCTTTGTCCCTTGACTCCTTTGCATCACAGACGAATGGCAAAGGACACAGGCCCATGCGCCCACAAGGAAGACAGAGAGAGCGAGAGAGAGAGAGGGCACGCACACTGAAAGAACATCCTTCTGCCCAGACCTTCCGCGGGCCCCTGTGCACCTACTGATGATCGATTGGGCCACCCACGTCCCTTCGCGGTGGGCCTCAACCCAAGTGCAAGGCCTCGGCCATCTCTCGGCTGGATCTCGGCCTTCGCGTCCTGCTCCCAGGAGGGAGAGAGGACGCCTGGGGCAAGAGCAGGGCTTCAGGAGTGTAGCGAGAGGAGGTTCCTGTTGAGGCATCCACAGAGGAGGAGGAGGATCGAGGCTCCACAAAGAAAGCTTCTGTTCGCCCTCCCGGAGAGCGAGTGAAAAGCAGTGGAAAATAGCAATATCCTTCCATCGCGAAAGCAGGCGAAACATCCGAGAAGGACTCTCCATCCATCATTAAAGGACTCTCCCATGAAATGCCTGCACCTTTAAATTAATGTTTCAGAAGAGAAGAATGTGGGCTTCCATCCACAATCCGACTCTCGTCCATTTTCTCTCAGTGTGTGGCCTTTAAAGGCGATTGATATGTGTGTGTGTGCGTGTGTGTGTGTGTGTGTTTGTTCTTGTTGTTTCTGTTTCATTACGCTTTATTTCTCTCTCTGTTCTCCTCTGCTCTCCGCTCTCCGCTCTCTGTTTTCACCGCCTTTGTCTCTGTTTTTCCCTGCCTTTGTTTTCTGTTTTGCGCGCTCTCCTTACGGCTTTTCGGAGTACCCTGCAGCAAGGGTATACCGGCACTGGCCCAACGTCGGCCACCAATCGCCAGGGGACACTCCTTTGGCGGCTGCCCCAAAGGATATTCCTCCGGGAGTCTGTCCGTCTGTCCGTCTGTCCTTGAGGTGCCATCTCCTGCTGCCTCCTGCTGCCTCCTGCTGCCTCCTGCATCGAAAATCATCGATTCCCAGGGATTGCCGTCAAGTCGGGGGTATCCTGCAGTCGCATGCCTGTGGCCCTGATCCTTTTCGCTTGCTTCTGCTCTAATGGTGCTCAAGCATGTGCGGAGCATGTTTGCTGCTGTTGCTGTTGCAGGGGCACTGCCACTGCCACTGCCACTGCCACTGGCTGCTGCTGCTGTTTCTGTGACCTTCGTTACGTGTTTGGCAAGTTCATTTTTAGCGGGCGCAAAGTTAACGCACAGACAGGCGGACAGGCGGACAGGCGGATCCCGAGACCCAGCAGAGGCCAGAGAGCGAGAGGGGGGCGGCTGTGTTGCAAGTGATGTGCCACACCCCCTCACGGCTGCTCTGCGTGTGTGTGCCTGTTTCTGTGTGGCACACGCGTTCGCTGTTGCCCCATTATATGCTTTAGAATATGAACTTGGCTTACTCTTGGCTCTTGGCTCCCCCTGCCCCTCCTCCTCCCCTCCCTCCTCGTACGAACGAGTCCTCTTTTCCACTTTTCCACTTCGACACGAAACGGCATGTCCCTGTCTGCCTCAGTGGAAAAGTTGCTCCAAACAACACACAGAACATATCCCCCCCGCCCTGCCGCCCTGCCGCCCTCCCGCTCTGCTCTTACCTCGACTCCAGCTGTCTGTCTCACTGTCTTCTGTCTCACTGTCTTCTGTCTTCTGTCCTCCACGAAACAACCTAATTTGGGGCAGTGTCTTGCGCCCCGTTTCTTCATTTTTCATGCATGCTAATGTGTAATATTTTGACAGGCAGCAGTCGGCGTACAGCCCCGGAATACCCTTAACTTTTAACCCCACTGCGGCCCCTCCCCCCCCACCGCCCAGACGGGCTGTCTAGGCTGTCCCACTGTCCCATGACCCCCTCTCTCTACATCTCTATCCCTCTGCTTATGCAAATATATTGGGGGCTTATGTTCCGTACTTAAGTCAAATTTATGGAGGATAACTTTTCCGTAGTCCTATTTGACCAACAGAACAGCCGAACAGGCACGACAAATGTTTATTGATTCGGTCACTCGCTGGGGCAGGCACGGGGGGGGAGGGGGAAGCAGGGATTTAACGCTCGGCGGTTAGGCCTCAACCGGAACTCATCCCGAACCCAAGCCACAAGGGCAGCAGTGAGTTTCACGACGGGATAGCCATTTCGGGTGGCCAGGAATACAAATTAGGGAAAAAATTCGAATGAGAAACGAAGAATCGACTGAATTCGAGGCTTCTTCGGCTTCTTCGAACTTCCTCGAGCGTTTTCGGGCTTCGTTTGGGCTTCTTCGGGCTGCTTCGGGTTTCTTTGGGCTTCTTCGGGCTTATTCGGGCTTCTTCGGGATTCTTTGGGCTTCTTCGAGCATTGTCGAACACTGATTTCCCTGACATTCACTTCATTCCTGAACCATTCATTCTCCAAACAACTTTATTCCTTCCTCCTCCAAGCATTCACCCAACCACCAGATGCCAGAAAAAAGCCCAATGATTTTTGCTTAATTTTTAAATTTAAACATAATTTGAATAATTACAAATATTCGACTACAGTTTTATTTACCATTAATTGTGTTCCATCAGTAATCCATGGCCCCTTTCGACCATCCATTATTCCAAGCTTTATTGAAGATTTATTTTGGCTCAGATTCGTAACTTTTTAATGTCGCAGCAAGCAATCCTTTTTGGACTGTTTCGGTGTTTATTTGGCCACAATTAGCACACCATTAATCCATCCATTGGCCGAGGGATGGAAGATATTTCATCTTAAATTCGGGAAACACTTTAAACGGGCACCACCCGCGAGCACCCGCGAGCACCCGCGAGCAGCCGCGATGTGTGCCCCACTTTTTCCCCACTTTTCCGAGAGTAAAGTTTCTCGCAAGCTGTTGGGGCTGCTGCAGCAGGAAATTTCCATAGTTTTACAGTGAAATTTGCTTAATCCTGGGAGAGACAGAGGGCCCCGCAGGCGGCTGCAGGAGGAGTCTTCAGTCTCCAGACTTCAGACTTCAGACCTCAGACGGAATGCACTGCCGGAGTGTGACACGGACTGACTGACTGACAGAAATATGTCGCGTTGTGTAAGTCTTTGGCTTAAAGCACCGCCACCGCCACCGCCACCGCCACTCCCTCGCTCTCTGGCATTCGCCTGCGATTTGTCATCGAGGGTTCGACAAGGCCGCAGGAGAGAGAGAGAGACAGGGACCCAAATTCAATTGTATTGCCAGTATGTCTCCTCCTGTGTGTGTGCACGGCACTTCAGGCTTCTGTTTTTCCCCGAACGTGTTCGCATTTTCCATTTTCATTTTCATTTTCATTTGCAGTCGCCGAATGAACCTCCAGCGGCAACCGCAGCGCCACCGAAGTGGTGGAGGGAGTGGGAGTCGTGGGACGAATGGAAGCCTAAAGGGGTGTGGGGGGGGGGGGGGCTCTGTTCAGCCTCCTTTTGTGCATCGCTTGAAGTCCCGAATCTTCTCCAATGAAAACTCGAATAAAAGTCAGAGTTATTTGATAATCCTGTAATGGACGAGGGGACTTTCCGAACACTTGACAATCGATAAATCTGTGCAAAACAATCGTCGTGGATCAGCGATAAAAGATAAACTTCGATACATTTCGATAGAAAAGTCTTAAAAAGCTCATCGATACATTTCGAAAGCATTGATTTCCCTGGCACTTCGGTGACAAATGCGATAAATTATCGATTATCCATGAGCGTTTATCGACACAATGAGATGGTAACTGAATATTGTCTATCGGTCGCATAATTTCGATCATTTATCGGTAGTCGATAGTGCGATAGGCGATTCATTTCGATGACGAAACGATAAATGTACAACGAATCGATTAATTTGTGGGATAAATGGTGTTTGCGGCGTAATATATTCGGAACAGGGCCTCTACCTCTGGACCCATGAATTACTTTGATTATTCGAATCGAATCGAATCGATTCACGCCTCCAACATTCGCGAGACAAACAAATAAAAGGGGAAAAACATTAAGCCGGGACTATGCAAATCAAAGACGGCCTTGCTCGGTGGGACGGTGGGATGGTGGGATGGTGGGGTGGTGGGACGGTGGGTCCAGGCCCCGCTCCACGCCCCCATGCGAGCCGTCAACAACGACATTGACTTGCTCCCTCATGTATATGCATGCGTGCGTCCTCGCACTCGCACTGGTATTTGTTTTTATGCGCCGCTCTCCCGCCATCTTGTTTGATCAAACGCGAACACATCTGTATATTTATGAGTGGTACTCCTTGCCCATGCCCAAACCCAGTTGGATTAACCGCAGAATCCCTGCCAATGGATGCACCATGCCATGCCGCCTGCATCCATATGCATGGAATGGCAAGGAAGGGAAAGGAGTGGAAAGGAAAGGAGTGGAACGGAATGGAATGGACCTTCACGTGCAAACGCACACACACATAACTAAAGGAGCATAAATATGCATGCGATGCACTGAGAGAAATGATGCCTGGCCTGCAACGACTCACATTAGAGGACTAGACGGGGCACTGCCTCCTCCACACTGCGGGCAGACCTGTTCCTCCCAGTGCCTTCCGTTTTTCAGCCAAAATTTATGCGCAAGTGGAATGCGAATGCAATTTTATTGAATTTGATTAGAAACGCATCAGAGGTGCTGCTTCTGTGGATTTAGCTGCAAGTTCCACTGCCAGGAGATGACAGGAGGATCCTGTGAAGGTCGCCCGTTCCTTCATTATGCCGCTGCCGACTGCCAGGACTCGCCTTCGAGTAGCCTTCGGAGTCGCCCGTGCACTCGCATTGGATTGGGGTTAAGCTTTTGCGGGCTTGTTTGTCGCATTCCCACGAATCTGCTGCTGTTGCTGTCAAGCTGGTTGAGTGATTGAATGGAAATTGCACTTGCCCGAAAACCGTCAAGCCGTTTTCCACTTCATTTTCACTTTGAAGACACTTGAGGGCTGTACCTTATTCGATAACTGTCGTTGTGGGAGTGCGAGGACGAGCACTACTCTCAAGAAGCTAGTGAATGCTGAATCGATAAGTTTCGATATCCACAGACTCCGATGACCGATGATTTAACCGATAACTTTCGATAACAGCCTATCAATGAACTGGCATCAAACTTTGTGAATCAATTCCAATGACGAATTATCGATACACTTCGATGAAAATCTATCGTCACACTTCCATGATATCGATACATTCTATGACAATCTATCGATACACCTCGATGAGACTTGGATGACAACTGACCGACTTCCATACCCTTTCGATAATAGTTTGTTGATGAAAATTCATCGATTATTTTCGATAATAATATTTTGATACATTTCGATGAATGCTGATGCCTTCGGCTGTCAAATGGTCCTCGTAAATGTTTTCAAATAAGTGAATAAACACTCATTCATTCACGTATTCAAAGTATTCGCATTAGCATTCAAGGCAATGGTTTGATTGATTCGAATAAAGGCGAACCCACTAGCATTGAGCCCTTGAAAGCGACGCGCCATGGATGCAACATCCATTCAAATGAGACGCACAGCGCCCTGCCCCGCCCCACCCCGCCCCGCACTGCCCTAATGAGACCCTAATTGAGTATCGCCTTGTGTTCTGCTCTCTTGATCTGCTCTGTTGCTTTTCGTCTTGTGTTTCGTTCTGCTGATGCTGTGGCTGTTGCAACAAACCTATCTGCATGTTGCCACGTTCACGGGGGGAGGCGCCACCCCACCACTGTCCTGCTGTTGCTTTTGTTGCCGTGTGTTGTTTATGCAGAGCATATTGTTGCTCATTATCTGCGCAAGGATTAACATGTTATCCTTACTGCCTCCCCCTCGTGGTCCTTCTCTCTCTCTCTGCTTTCACCTCTGTCTTCACCTTCCCATTAATCCTGGAGGGTATGACGAATGTAATCACAGCTTGGCGCCAAAGAGAAAGGCAAGGAACGAAACCCCTGGGACACTCCGTCCTTCGAGGAGTTCGACTGCCAAGGCCCCGGAATATTCATTCGGCAAATGAATGCTTTCCCCCCCGTCATTGGGACTCTTCAAGGGTATCCTCTCGTTCGACCCCCAGTCCTTGGGGTCCTCCATTGTTTTCCATCGCTGCTGTGCTTTTGTTCCTGTTGATTTTTGCATGTTGTTTGCTTTGGTTTTGCTCTGTTCTTTATCCGTTCTTTACTCCCGTCTTTTTTCTGGCTTTTTTTGGCGGGATTTTTGTGTGTGCTAAGTACTCGGGGCATTCCATTCCCATTCCAATCCCGGCCATTCCAGGCGGCTTTCGGGCGCCTTTGCGACCAAATTCGTACGAAATATTACCGCACTTCGACTCTTCCGTGGCCCGTGCCCCGTGCCCAGTGCGGCCTGCGAGTCCTTCGGCCTGCGAGTCCTGTCTGTGTCCCGGCGTATTGCTTACAAATTGTGCGTGCATCGCTCATACGCCACGTTGCACACGGATAGACGCGGCATCCTCTGTGATGGTCTTCCTGTCGCTTCTAATGAGAGAAGACACCTCGAAAGCTTCTAGGAACACATTCTGGGTGTCATGCGGCAGTGCTGCTCGGTCGGTGCAGGAGCTGCAGGCAGAGGTTCGCCCCTTTTCCCTTGGCATCTGTGTGCCCCCCGCTCCCTGGGCATCCCCAAAGGGTATCCCTTTGGTCTAGACCACCGCCAGGGCGTATTATTGCCTGTTTTAAATTCTTTTTTTGTTTCGTTTCTTTGTTTGTTGCGGGGTTAAGCGGCCCTTGGCTCTTGGGCTCAATGTATTTACCTTTTGCAGGTGCCACAGGCGCCACCCCGTCCTGCCACCCCACGACGACCCTCCGCACTTCCTTTCACAGCGTGGCTTTGTATTTTGACTTGAAAATTCGTGTGGTTTTTCGCTTGTATTCTATTTTTTTTTTGCCTGCATGAAGCTTGACAAAGAAAGCGCTTTTCCGCGCTTCCCCCCCAACCTGCAAAGGCAAAAAGCAGAGAGTAGAAAGGGGGGCGTAGGACACGCCACAAAGCGTTCAGGGATTGATTGAATTCCGAATTTTTAAGCATTTTCGCCGCAGTCCAAAAACCTATAGAGGCAGAAGGAAAAACCCCTGGAAAAAGCAGGAAAAAATTAGAAACAGAAGAACGCCATCAATATTGCAGGGGACATGTGCCCTTCGAGTGGTTTTGCCTTTAAAAGAAAGGCGCTTTCCACTGGGAAATCTACTCCCCATTGAAGAGAGTTCCTCCAGAAAGGGATGGCGTAGATCTGCATAGAAGTACGTCCCCCGGGGATCGCATTGGACGTACAAATGTCCCATAAGCGAATGGACACAATCCTAACAGATGGCCAGAGGTAATACCCCACAAGAATATCCAATATCCGATTGAAAGATGTCGATGTTCGATGCACTGGAATTCGATGAGTCATTTCTCCACAGTAAGATCTGTAGGATCTTCCTCTGCTGCGCTCTGCCCTCCTTCTACGCCTTCTCTATCGTTGTATCCCCCCCTGGCACTGAATCCACTGAAAGGAGTCGCTACTTTGGCGCCACTTCCGGGTGACCCCGACATGTGTGGAGGTGGTGACCCCCACACAAACAAAAAGCGACCAAACAGAACGGGAAATAACTTCAACTTGTGGAGGAAGCTCCTTCGGAAAATGATGGCCATCCAATGGTTGTTTAGGGGGGGGGAAGGGGTCTAACTTTTCTAACCTCATGTTCAAGATTTTCTTCAGTTTGTCATTGTTTCGCTTTTCTTTTTTTGCAGAGTGTCCGAGCCAGAGGAAGAGCCCGAAACGAGTGTCTGAGGTAATTGAATAAACGATCCACAATCATGAGTCGAATGTGCGAGTGTAGGTGAGGGTACTCGAGCACTCGAACAGGGCACTCCTTTGCACACTTTACGAGTGCAGTGCACTGCCCTCCAGTGTTTCAGTGGCAGGCACTGGCCCTGGCACTGGCACCTATCAGTTTTCACAGTAAGAAAATGCCAAAGAAAACCTAGAAGAAAAGTGTCATCAAAAAGAGAAACAAAAGAGAGCGGGAGGCGGGGAGAGGGGAGCCAGGACTCTTGTGCATATTGAATTAAGCGACGAAGTGCAAGGAGCAAGGAGCAAGGAGCAAGGAGCAAGGAGCGAGGAGCGAAAGTTTTGCGGCTTTTTAAACTGTTTACCGTGTATCCCGTAGTGGAGTGTCTCTGTGTGTGTGGTTGTGGAGCTACAGCTATTAAAGAATAAGTGAATGAGTGAATGAGTGAATGAGTGCGCCAGTGAGTGTCTGAATGAGTGTGCGAGTGTATGCGTGAGGGCCATTATTTTGTTATAACAATGGCAAAAGTTTCGTGGCAATGCCCACAACCACAACGGAGCTCCTTGGAGTTGCTTTAAGTGCACCCCGAACCGAACACCGAACACCGAACACCTAACACAATCGATACACACGCACACACCCTGCCCTTGCCCCCGTCCCTGCCCCCGCCCCCGCCCCCGCCCCCGCTACACCCTGCAGAGCTTAAGGAAAATGAGTTAATGGAAATTCTTAGCAAGTATTGTGATTTGACAGCTGCGTGTAAACTTGTTCGCACAAAAGGCGACCGGCGACTGGCAACTGGCGACTGCCGAAGACGATGCCAAGGCGATGATGATGATCATGATGACGGCAGCAGGACAGCCATGAGGGGAAGTGTTAAAGCATCCACTAACTGCACAAAAGGCCTGGCCTGGCCTGGCCGGTCCCCAGCTCCCAGCTCCCAGTTCCCTGTCCCCCACCCACCGAAAAAAAAAAAAACTGACAGTTTAAAGGAGCATTCTGAAGCCGGAGAAAACTTCAAAACTCCACTTCAAACACGAAGACCAAGACTTCTTGCAAAAAAGGGAACAAAAAAAGAAGAGAACAGAAAAGCAACAGTGCAGATACCCTAACAGTTCGTACTACTCGTTGGAGGGTTGCAACCAACGAAATAGGGATCGCGATCTGTGCTACGAGAACTAATATACTCTCTCAGAAGAGAAGAACCCATAGATAAAGCCAAGAACTTAAGAAATAAATTACCAGAGAAAGTACCAGAAAAATACCAGAAAAATACTAGAGAAATACCAGAAAAAATACTCGAAATACTAGAAAAATATCTGAAAAATACAAGAATTTATACCAGACACATCGTTGATAATATGCCAGTAAAATTCTACAAAAAATACCAGAAATAAACTAGACTACTTTCAGAAAAATACTTAAAGGAAATACCAGAAAATACTTAAAAAACATTCCGGATAAAGTAAAAGGCAAAAGCTGGGAAATATACTAGATACAATACTTGTAAAAATACTAGAACAATTCCAATATAAATACTAGATTAAAAAAGACTCAACCAACATTAAAAAAAAATACCAAATTCACTTAAATACTGAATACGCTACTGATTGGGGCTCCCGGAAAGGGTAAGGGTGTATGCAACGTGTGGCAAGGAACATGTTTGCTTGAAGCTTCAAGGAGTGTCGAATCGATGAGTGTGTGAGTGTGAGTGTGTGTGTGCGTGTGCGTGATGCCTCTCTCCTTTGTAAGGACCTCTCTGTTTTCCAGGGGATGGTGGGTGCGTGTGGTACGAGGGCGATGTGTGTGTGTGTGTGTCGAGCCAAAAGAAAAATGAAAGAAAATCGCCAGAAATGTTGCGAGTAATCCCCAATGCACAAGCGAATCATTATCCATTTTCCATTTGCCAATTGTGTTTGCTGATGCACTGGGGATTCATTCATTCGTTCACTCGATCAGTCAGACACTCGGCTGTGCATTCACTTAACATAAAACACATTCCCTTTCGCCTTCTGCCTTTCGCCTTCCCTCTGCTGCCTGCCACTTCGTTGTGGCTCGTGGAATCCCATCCCTGAATCCATGAATCCATGGAGCTATTCATCAGCCACAACTGTTGAATGCCGCGAGTCTCTGTTCTGTTTACACATGAAGTGAATGCATTCACTTTTACCGCTTACTCACATTCAGAGTCACAGTCACTCGAGTGAGTGCATTCATTACGGATTCAGATTCAGATTCAGATTCATTCTCGTTTCCGCGAGTGACCCCAAACGATTTCCAGGACAATCCAGTTGAGGGGATCACTGAGCTGCCTCTTGCCTCTTGCCACTTGCCACTTGCCACTTGAGGCAGCATCTAGCTTCCATCTCTCCGACTCCTGTCTCCCTGACACTCCTCCTGCTTCGTGCTAAGAAGACGATGACAATGAAGTGCCACCACTGTCTTTGGTGGCGCACAGCGGGTGGGGCGGCGTGGCAGCGTGAGGTGCAACGACAGCAGCAGGGCGGAGGGGCGGAGGGGAGGAGGGGAGAGAAGAGAGCGTCTTTCATATTTAAACTGACAGTTTATTGTGCTTTTCATTACAATTTTTGTTTGTCTGTTGGTTTTATTTTTGCAAACACAAAACTCCATCGCCAAGAGCCAGCGCCAGAGCTAGTGGCATCCAAACAATGCTGCCACCCATTCCCCCACCAGGCGGGGGCAGTGGGTGGCTCGAGCGCACTCAAGCATGGAGTCAAGCTGCAGCAGCATTCGCGTCTCCCGTGCCACAGTCCATGGCCCCGTTGCGGCATTTTAGCCAAACGGAAGTCATAAAAGACGCGCCAGCTTCCGTCCTGCTCATCCTGAGGCTCCTTCTGTTGCTGCCTCTCCTCCTGCCGTCTGCCGCCTGCCGCCTGCCTCCGGCCCCTTGTCCTTGCTCCTGCTCTTCTGGTGACAAGGACAACGCCAACACCAATAGCAATAGCAATAGCAATAAGTATAAGTATAACAACAACCATAACAATCTACAACAATGCGACGGACGATAATTTCTCGTTAAAAAGCAAATGCCCAAAACGGAAGCAGACGCTGAAGCAAAAAGCGTGGGGATTGAAGGACAGAGCAGGACTGCGTTTTAATAACGCTCCAATAATTTAGATAAATTCATTTCGCACGCGTCTAATTGAGTGGCAGATGGGGCTCTGTTGGAGCTCTTCTGGGGCTCTGTTGGACGTCTTTGGGGACGCAACTGCATTCCGATTCTCCAGAACTATAATTTAGTTTCATTTCATTTATTTCGCTTTCGTTTTCGTTGACTTTTATGGCACATGGCCACCCGAGTGGCCATCCAACCATCCAACGAATCATTAATCAAAAGTCGAAAGCCTATGGAAGACAAGCTGCTGCTCAAAGGATGAATCGAATAAACGAATGACGAGCACGGAATGAGTGAGACTCCAGAGGCTCCAGAGGGTGTTGGGGGCTGTGGGCTGTGGGCTGTGGGCTGGAGGATGGTGATGGTGTGGTCTTTAATCAGAAATACTGCACTGCAAATTGGAATCGAATAAATATTGGGCATGGAAAAGCACTGGCATTCAATGAATGAGAGTCTGCCAGCGAATGCTGAGAGCATATTTAATTTTTGATCAAGAATTTCATATTCGTGTACTGCAATCTATTGGAAAAATACTAGATAATACTATAGGTAATCGAAAATCTATTAGATCTATCGATTAGACAAAAATTTCGGAAGAATACTTTAAAAAGTATTTTGGAAAAATTACAAATTACAAAATTACAAAAATACAAATTCTAGAAAATATCATTAAATACTAGATCAAAGGTCTAAAATACATGAAATATACGCTGCGACATACTACTAAAATAGTATGTACCAAAAAATAATACTAGAAAATATTATAAAATATTGTTTATTCCGAAAATTACGAGAATCCCAAGGTTTCAAAAAAATACTAGAATTGTGTTGAAAAGGGAAAACTTAAAGTAAAAATTATTTCTGAATAAGTAGAAATTACCAGAAAAATACTAAAAAACTATCGGACAAATACCAATACAAAATAGTACCTGACAATTAAGACAAAATAAGATACCAAAAAAAAAATAACAGAAAAATACTATAAATTTATACCAGACAAATTTTTGATAAGATTACAAGAAAATACCAGAAATATACTAGAAAAATACTTTAGGGAAATGCCACCAGTAAATACCAAATTAGTAGCATTCCCGGACGTATTTCGAAGATTTCTAAATATTTGCCTGCTGAACTTTTTCCCGCTAGAAGAGTCCATCCATGAGGACCCAATTCTTTGAAATATCCTTGAGGCATAGACCCCTCTGGATGCTCTCTCCTGAATCACACGAGCACTTGCTCAAAGTTCTTTTTGCCGGATTCACATTCCATAAAACTAAAGGAACTGAAACTGGAATTGGACTTCCTTGACAAATAAAAAGAGATTTCGAATGAATAAACCCAATTACCAGCCATTTGCTGTGTGGCACAAAACCCACAGAAATGTAACTCATTTTAAGTGCCACGAAGTGGCAAGGTCCTCCTTCTCGTTGGGGGAATAGGAGTGGGAATGGGATGCCACTCGTACCTGTTTGCGCAGCACCAGTATCGAATGGATTCCACGCAGAACTCATTTGCAACGTCCTCGTCCCACTGACACTCCTGCCACATATTCTGTGTTGCCTTGTTAGCAGGTCCTCCTCGGTCTAAGCCAGATGGAAGCCCTTGGGGAGGCGGGGAGGCGGGGAGGTGGCTGTGGCGCCTCCCGGTTGCATAGTTTGTAGTCATCAACGGACTGCTGCGGACCGGACAGTCTGTCGCACAGCGTTGCCCATAAAAGTTAAATAAAATGCAATATAATAACAATAACTGTAACAATAACAGTAATAACAAGGCACCGCCAGGATGTGGGATGGTGCCAGGGAATAGCGCAACGGGCGGACGGAGCGACGGAGGGACGGGGGGACGGGGGGACGGTGGAACGTGGCCGAGTCGAAATAATTAAATGGCATCCACAAACAACGGCAACACAATGGTGGCGCATACTACACAAAATAGAAAAACGAAACAGTGGAAAATAAAAGAAAAGGAACGAAATTGCTAAACAACATTCAGAAATGAAAAGTTATGAAGTTACGGACACAGCCGGCGACAATGCGACACGGAGAGTGCGAGAGAGAGGCAGAGAGAGTGAGGGAGAGAGAGAGGCCCGGAACCCGAACCCAAACCCGAACCCGGACCCGGACACGGCACATGGAGTCGGAGACGGGCCCATCGTACTCTCCAATTAGAGTCATTCAAATGATGGCCCGTTGTCAAAGACTGTACGGCTTCGGTGCGTTTAACAGGTCAAAGATCAATGAAGTGGCTGTAAGGAGACCTCCAGAGGGATAGCTATAGAATGGTAATAAAGTATATCTAAATATTTAAGGGGTGCGCAGAAGCGTAGAGCAGCCAAAACGAATGGTCTAAGGCTTAGCAGAAGCATAGAGCTACTAAATAAAATACCAGAAAAATACCAAACATGAAATCACAGAAAAATGTGCTGAATAACTAACAGAAAAGTTTTAGGAATCTAGAAATTCTAAAAAATACCCTATGTTTTTTGTCTAGATTAATACTAAAAAAATACTGCATAAAATACAAAAGCGCTTAAAATAATTACCACAAAAAAGGGATATAAATTTCCAGAAAATACTGAAAAAATACTCAAAGAAAAAGAGAAAATATACTAGAATATTAAGAAACATTCATAGATATTAATTATAGAAAAATACTGAAAAATACCAGAAATTACAAGGAAAAATACTCCAAATACTAGAATTACTACTTTTACTACATGAAAAATACCAAAGAAAATACCAGAAATCTTAGACAAGAAAAAGATTTACCCGAATAACACTAGACACAAACGGGACTGATCTTAGAATCATCCTGTCATCATCCCATTAAAAATACTGTCATAAAAATTCCCCTAAAAATACTAGAATAATACCAGATTCACTTAAATACTGAATGCTGAAAGATCGATTGAGAGATCTGAGAAAATCTTTCGCATATCCTTCGAATTTGCTTGTACTACAATTTTGTATGCAAGCAAAAGCATTAATTCATTCATTCATTTATGCATTCATTCATTCACTCGATGATTGCTTTTCACTCAAGTCGAGACCCCATTCAGCCCCACGGTGCGCTGTGTGTGTGTCTCACAGGAAATGCGACACTGCGCTGTGCAACACTGGCAGCCAGCGCCCGCCTCGCGTCTCGAGTGTTTGGGGTTTTAATGTCCTGCCATTTCTTTTCACTTCACTCTTGTGTTCCCGCACCACGCTGCAGTTTTAAGTGTCCAAATTGAAATGTATTAGTGCACTCGTATTCGTGGTCGTATTCCGAGGGAGAGGAGTGTGAGTGGGGGTGTCGTCGAGGACATTGTTGCCGGCAGTAAACTCCTGCGAAATACATCAATGGAGAACGGAGAGGGGAGTGGATGTGTGCTATAAATCTCAACGAACGAACGCCTTCGCTCATTCGAAGCAGTAAATGTTCGAAAAGCGACAGCAATTAAAAATGGCAAACACCGAAGTGGCATAAAAAATGGCACTCGCTCCACGCTCCACGCTCCACGCTCCACGCGCCACGCTGCACTCCCTGCGGCGTCTTCTAAGACCACTTAACAGTTCCTTAAGGAACGAGCTCCGGCAGCCGCCTGCAGCCGCCTGCAACTCTGTTGCCCCGAAATGCCAGTCGTAAAAGGAGATTTACGTGGCCCCTGGACTTAGATGATGACATAATGTCTGGCCGTCTGGTCGTCTGGTCGTCTGGCTGCCTGGAGTGTGGAGTGTGGAGTGGCATTCAAAGTGCAACAGGAGGAGCCGCCGCCGCGCCGTATGGCCAAATGAAAATGTGATCCGATAAACGAGGAAAATCCCACGACTAAAGCCGTGCTTCTCATTAGTGGAAAATGTTGCTGGTTTTGCTTTCGCTGCGGAAATGCGAGAGCCTTCCGAGGATGCAGACTCGCTCTTCCCACAGATTAGTCATCTCATCCGCAAATGAGAAAAGACTGCGATCTAGAGTGGAAAATTGCATTCGCTGCCAGAGGGTCGACCCTCCGACCCTCCGACCCTCCGCAATCCCTCGCCACTTGACCGCAGGAAAAGCGATTAAAACTCAGCACAGCATTTACTCAATTTATGGGGCAACATAACTTTCGGAGAAGACTCAATAAAAAAATGAGTCGGGGGGCCTTGGGGTACTTGGAGGTCAGAGGTCGCCAAACGAAGGGCTCTCTATAAAATCCCTCAAAATGATTCTATTAAAATGAGATTTGTGCCATTCCAAGCGTAAATCAATCTGCTATTTCATATCGAAGACAAAATCAGGCATCATCCCGCCCTCTCCGCCTCTCCGCCTCTCCGCCTCTCCGCCTCTCCCCCTCTCTGCCTCGTCCTGGAAGTGCCGCCCACAGGATAGGATAGGTATCGTGTTCGAAAGACAACAATAAAATATTCATTGCTTGTTTATTGAATGTAATTTAACAACAGTTAACCCTCGCCCCACCCCACTCTGCGAGGAGTGGTGGCCAATCACAGTGAAACCTCCCTAAAGGAGAACCGTAAGCCCCCAGAGAGTGGCAGGTCCCGGCCATCAATTGGGGCTGGGGGGAGGATCTATTACGTGGTATTTAATCAGATTTTTTACGACCGGACCGGAACAATAAAAATGTAAATGGACGCGAAAGGATTGGCCTAGGAGGCCAAGGACCTCCTCCCCCCGGCCACCGCTAAACTTTTCCGCCCCGTTTAACGTCTGGGCTGCTGCTGGGCGGCCCCTAAGCCCCAAGTCCTTTATTTGTCGGCCAAAACATTGACTTTTATGGCCATAAAAAAATATTGTTTTCTGCATATCGGACGGAAAATACAAAAAGGGAAAACTCTCGCTCTCCCTCTCGCGTCCCCCTCTGTGTGTGTCCATCGATTGGCGATTTCTGGCTCTTGACAGCAATTATGTCGAAAGATTTCATTATGCAAAGGGAGAGAACAGTGCCCGCCATCAGCCATCTGACAGGCAGACAGCCGCTGGACGGATGGACGGCTGCGGCTGACAATATTTCCTAGAAAAAGGTAAATTAATTTCCCTGGAAAAAGCGCGGGGCGGGGGGCGTGGGGGAAAAACTTTTATTAGCTTGTTGCGTTATTTGAAGCCTGTCATCTGCTCTGGACAGAGGAATCTTCTTCTACATGCCCCACCACACGCCTCCCTCCGCTATCATATTCCGTAGAATAATTAATTAATTTTCGCGAAACAGCTGAGCAGAGTATTTGACTGGCGAAAATTTTGCAATTAATATAATTGTATTTGCCCAGCAGCAGCGGCAGCGGCAGCGGCGAAAGTTGATTTTTTTAAAATTGTAATTACATTGTCAGTCGGCCGCTCGGGCGCTTCCACGGCTAATTTGCGCCTTCTCCAATCACTGATCTATTGTCTGTGGGGTCCAGCGGGCCCTGACGGGCTTAAAGGCGCGGCTCAAGGCCTAAAGGTTGTCCCCCCTTTGGGTGGGGGGACACCACACCATTTTGCAGCCACTGTCCTCCGAGTGTAGTCGCAGTCGCAGTGGATGCTCGGGTGTTTCGGCTGATGGAACACCGGGCTCCTGATTGCCTTTACCGTCCACAGGCTTTTGGCATTCCATTCCAATCGGATTCAACATAAGATCTATTCTGTGCTTGCCCTGTTTTTCGGGAAATGTAAAATCCATAAATATATCTGTAGCTGCGACTCCCATTCCCACTCCCACTCCCGCTCCCACTCCCACTTGCTGCCTTGTTGTTGCCTTGTTTTCACTTTGATTGTTACGTGTTGCCGTTGCCCATTCGGTGCCTGCCTTTGCATGCAGGCAAATTGGATTTTCATGCATACTTGGTCGCACGCGCCCCCAAAAGCCAGCAGTCCCAGTCCCAGTCCCGTCCCCGTCCCCAGCCCCAGCCCCAGCCTCCCCGCCAAGTAGATGGCGGAGATTGACGCCGGCGATGGCAATGGCGATGGCGATGAAGACATAAGCTCCAGCCACGCCCAGAGATGTCCCTGCCTCTTCTCGCCTTCTGCTAAACGTTGTTATCCGCCTCATTCTCTGTCGCCTCGTTGTCTCCCTTCGCCCAGCTCCCATCTCTTCTGCCTTTCTGTGGCTATGGCTGTGTCTGTGCCTGTGTCTGTTTCGTCCTTTGTCGCATTGTCCTTTTTATTCTTGTGTTTTATATCCTCGTTCCGTGCTCGTTTGTGCGTTCGATTCCCCCGTTCCCATTCCCGTTCCCCTTCCCGTTCCCATTCCCGTTCCCCTTTCCGTTTCCTGTCGCTTTTGGCATAAATTTATTATAAAATAATTTGCATAATTCGTTATTACTCAGCATAAACAAAGTGAAATTAAGACGATTTCTTTTCATGCCTCTCCACTCGACTCGTCGACTCCTCGACTCGACTCGACTCGACTCGAATCCAATCCAAACGAATCCTTGTCCTCCTTTGGCTCTGTTCTCTCTCTCTCTCTATCTCTGTCTCTTTACTCGGTCTATATTTTGTCAATGTCATTTGTTCAGTCCTTGCCCCATCCTTCGTGCCTTTTGTGGCACACCTTTGGCCTCTTCGGCCGGCTCTCAGCGCCGCAGCACAGCTGCACCTAAGCCCTGGGCCTTAAGCTGGCTTTATATTTATGATTATTGTAAATCTATTTACATGATTTCCCAAAAACCATCCAAAGACCATGTGCCAGGCTCCTACCACTGGAGGGACACGACACTCCCTCTCCCCCTCTCTGTCTCTGTGTCTCTGTGTCTCTGTATGAGTTTTCCAATGTTGAATAAGTAATGAGGAAAATACCTTCCTTTCTTTCCTCTTTGATTTTCCATTGATTGGAACCAGGAACATCTCCTCCACCGATTGGAAATCTATTTGCGTTCTCTGCGCGTTATGCAGCAGCGCCCCTCGGTTGGCTAGGCGTTCGGTATTGTGGTCTCTGCTCCCTTTCTAGTGTCTTTGTGGGAATTCTAGTACTTTTCTGTGGTATATTTTCCGGTATGTTTCCTATTATTTTAATATGTGGTATTCTTTTTAGTATTTTTATGTGTTTTCTAGTATTTTTCTGGCTTAGTAGCTTTCACTTTTTTTTAGTAATTTTTTGGAAACCCATTTAAATACTATTGTAGTATTTTCTGGTGTTTTACAGTATTTTCATGTACTTTTATAGTATTTTTACGGTATTTTTCAATGCTGTCTGCCCCATTATTATCTATTTCTTTTTCTATGATTTGTTTGGTATTTTTCGCGTATTTTTAGTATATATATTTGGTTTTTTTTTAGTATTTATTTGATATTTTTTTTAGTATTTATTTGGTATTTTTCCAGAAATTTCGCAAAATCATATACTCAAGACTCATCGCTAAATATCTCGTGAAAATAGTGTTGCAAGTGCTTCCGATCACCTTTCGAGACACTTATCGCTCATGTGCCAGCAAATGGCGAAATGTTTGATCTATCGATGAGCCCAGAACTGATTGGATGTTCACTTTGCCAACAGTTTCCACACAGACAGACAGACGGACTACCGGGCGGACGTACAGTTGTTGCCTCGGTGTCTCGGTGCCGGCCGCTGCCAAGAACTTGACCCATTCGGTCGCCATTTTGTAGACATACACTGCTATGCATACACACACACTGTGGACGAGGAGGAGGAGAATAGGAGGACGTGGGGGGTGTGGGGGATGGCGGAATACATTTTGTAGCTTTTGAATGCTAACTGAGTTTACTTTTCAATTTGATTTGGTTGTCTAAGCAAATAACGTGAGCCAGCTCTCAAGTACAAACAAATGGGTGTACTTACAGTACGGGCGGAGCGGGAGGGGGAGCGGGTGTACGGGTGTACGGGTGTAGGAGGGAGATGGGAGACGGGAGATGGGAGATGGGACATGAACAAAGAAAGCGGCAGCGGATGGATGATACTTTAGATTTTGATGGCCTGTGTGTCTGTGTCTAGGGCATCCTGCGTCTGCGTTCGCTCGTTGCGTCCAATCTCCATACAAAAGCACTATTTATTATGCCAGTAAGTAAATATTATTCACGTTAACTTCTACAAATAGTTGCCGCACTCGCTCTGGACTCCCGGAGGAGGGGCCAGAAGGAGGAGGAACACTCGCCATGGATACGGGCCATCCAAGGATGGATCGGCAAGGTACGGACGGCTCTTTGCTCTTGTTGATGCCGGGCCCCGAATCTTGTTGTCCATCCTGTTTGATTCCATCCTCCCGTGTCCGCTCGTATCCACACACAAGCACAAACACAAACACAAACACAAGTACACACAGTGCCTTATTTATTGCCCTCGAAGCTAACTTTTGTTGGAGGGGCACGAGGGCACAGGGGCACGGGAGCAAGGGCCAAAGCATACCATTTCAAGTTCTTTTCAAGCATCTTATAGGACCTTTCTGCTCCCCTTTTAAAGAATTCCGGGAAGGCAATCAATGTAGCAACAATCTGCTTTAAAATATCGTTTCATTTCGATATCAATAATTCGATTAAAGGACACTCGAGAGGGCTTTGAGCATAGTGTCCAATTAGTGGATACTCCTCTCTCTGTCTACCTTGGAGATACATTTACAGTCAATAGATACGATTACTGCCACCGATAGCTATATTCTAATCGCTTTCCATCGATTGCTTGCCCGATAAACTCGATAGAACCAAAGGATTTCCCTGTAGTTCCTGCACCAGTGTCCACTTTGAAATGCCATTTCCGAAACGAATCACACGAATTCGTGCGTCTCTTAATTCGTTTTGTGAGATCGTCTTTCCCCGGGGGAAAGCGTCAAAGGCAAAAGAAGGCCGCGGATTTGGTTTGGTCTTTGGTCAAGTTGATTTCGTGCCGCGGCGATGGCGGCTCCAATGGTGGCCACTTCATGGAATTCATAAGGCAAATATGCTAAAAATGTTCAAACAAAAAGTTCCGAAATTCGTTTTGTACATAAAGCAAAGCAAAGCAAAGAAAAGCAAGGACCTCGCCAGTCCAGGCAAGGCCATCCCTCGGATAAAGGAGGAAAAATTGTTAAAGCGGCTAATAAAATTGTGCTCATTAAAGGAAAGCCAACTTGCCTTTTGGCTAAAACGCAATAAAGGTTAAAGCACGGAACGGAGCGCCAGAGAAGAGAGAGAGAGAGCCGAGGAAAGCCACCCACGGATTCGTAGCCGAAGGCGGTGGGTCCACACACAGCAGAGAAAAAGGAGACCCCAGCGCGAGAGGTTGGCTGGGGGGATGGATGGTAAAAAGAGGGAAAATCAAAGACAAGTGGAGACCGCAGTCGGGCCACAAAAGAAGAATCAAGAGTTCAAAAGTGGATACAATGTGACCGAGTGCCAGAGTGCGAGTGCCAGAGTAGAGTGTGTGCGCTGCCCTGAAAGGCGAATGTGGATGTGGATGAGGAGCCACTGGTGAATGTCCTTGCCATGGCTGAGGCTGGGACTGTGGCTGGGAGTGTGGCTGCTGCACACATGTTGCCATGAATACGAATTGCATTTTCCGTGGCTGACTAGGCCTCTCCTGCAACTTACAGAACAGAACAGAACAGAACGGAAAGTCAAGTTGAAAGACGAGGCCTGGTCTGGTCCCCCATTTGAGGGTCAACTGTTGGTCAACATCCACGGAGAGCCCCACTCTAGAGGGGTTCGGGTTGGGGTTGGGGTTTTCCAGGACAAGATTATTTAACCAGCGGCAACATCCACACAGAGAGAGAGAGAGAGAGAGAGAGAGAGAGAGAGAGAGAGAGAGCCAAAGCCAGGGCCAGTGCCAGTGCCAGGCAAACAAGTGCGACCATGTTAATGGTTAGACTTCTGTCTCCTTTTTAGCTGTCTCTCTCTCTCTCCCTCCCCCTCCCCCTCTCTCTCTCACTCTCTCATGCAGAGAGTATGTTTACTGCTGGAGGCAAAGTTTTAATAAAGACAAGGACAAGAGCGTTCAACAATTTAGGCGCAAAACCCAGCAACAGAACAAACATTTTCCAGCCTGAAAATAAAAAGCCACAGAGAAAATACGGAAAAAAGATTCGGTAATACGAAGTATATAATACCCGTTAAAGATCCAATGTTTCCACGGAAGATACACGTACATATACGAGATATACATATGTATCTATGAGATATACTGCTCATCAGTACTGGTCATATTTAGCACAGTAAATAGCCTATAAGGATGGTATTTTGATGGGACTAGGGCTGGTATTAATCATCGCTTTTTTCTGCTTTTTTTCTAGTATAATTTGCCATTTTTTTCTAGTATTTTCTGCTATTTTTCCTGGAACTTAACTGTATTTGTCTGCCATTGTTTTTTTTTATATTTTCTCAATTTATTTAATGGTGATTTTTCTAGTATTTATCTGGTATTTTGACTAGTATTTATTTGGTTTTTTTACTAGTATTTATTTGGTATTTTTACTAGTATTTATTTGGTATTTTTACTAGTATTTATTTGGTATTTTTACTAGTATTTATTTGGTATTTTTACTAGTATTTATTTGGTATTTTTACTAGTATTTAGCTGGTATTTTTACTAGTATTTATTTGGTATTTTTACTAGTATTTATTTGGTATTGTTTTATAGTATTTTTCTGGTATTTTCACAAGTATTTATCGCGTATTTTTTCTAGTATTTTCTGGTATTTTTACTAATATTTATATGGAATTTTTACTAGTATTTTCTGGTATTTCTAGTATTTTTTTAGTATGCCAATGCTCACAGGAATATAAATATTTTAAAAACGATCTTGCCTTCAAACTATTAATGATACAGTGGCTGCTACGATGTTTCTAAAGCTTTTTTAATAAAAGGAAGGCTCCGCCTAAAGAACCTTCTGAAAGAGTATGTGCTACAATTAAAGCAACCGAAAGCAGATAAGTCCACACACGCAGTGTGAGAGAGAGAGAGAGATGTGTATGCATGTGTGGTGTATCTTTGTGGGGTCGGAATTTTTGAGTGGAAAGTGCAAGTGGAAGCGACGTGGTGGCGGGGGAGGAGGAGTAGAGGGCGGGCTAAAAAAGTCAAGCGAAAACCAGAAGCAAGGACCATGAAAGTAACGAATCTTCTGTCTAATGAGACCATCCAAGCGGTTCTTTGTGTGCGAACACCCCCCTCCCAAAAAGGGGGAGGGCAAGATACGATGTGTGGGTGTGTGGGTGTTTTCGAATGAATTCACTCACAAAATTTGCAGAACCAACAATGCCAACAATGCGTCTTCTTTCCCATTTCCCATTCAATTATCTCATAATTGAGGTGGTCCCCCCCACCCCCGCCCCACAGGCACGTCTCTGACACTCACGCACACGCACACGCACACACGAGAGGAAATTATGTTTAATTTAATAATCAAAAAACAAACAAAGAAAAGCAACAAAAATTGTAGCCCAAAAGTGGAAGGAGCTCCCTTTTTGATGTACTTCAAGGACAAAATGTTGAAGATTGTGGATAGAAGACTTGAAAAGAGTTGCTATTGATTTGCTATGGAACGTGACGATGGAAGCTTGAAACTGGAACAGAAAATAGTAATAAACTCTAGATATATTACCTCTCCAATCCGAAAGATACTTAAGCACTTTTATCTCATATCATCTCATGTATATCTCGAGGAAATCGAACGAGGAAGCTACCCAATGGAAACTGTTTTAAGAAAAGCATCTCAGCGATGTAAGCAGAAGTATCTACGGGAGTTATTTAGTTTATTCGATGAAATCGAGTAGATCGAGGGCTTTAAAATATGGAAAACCCCAAATCCAATCCGCGATTCACTTTGATTCCAATGTGTGTGTGTGTGTGTGTGTGTGTGTGTCAATGTGTGTCAATCACTAATGATAATGAATGTATTCATTGTACTCAGAGGTTTGTCATCCGCTTGTTGTTTGTTTGCTTTGTGGCAAAAGATTAGCCGCCTCTCAAATTATTCAAATCGATTCCTTGTTGTGGTCAAACAAGGGGCGGCCGGGGGCGTGGCCATGTGGGTGACAAATTTCGTTGAAAAATTTATGAGCAGCGACAGAGCAGAGAGCAGAGAGCATGCGAGATGGGGTGGGTGGGCGGACGGATAGATTTGGTAATGCATCGACTCTCATTTATAAATCATACAAATCACACATAACACACACAGATGCGCACATAGATGGGCAATTATGTATATATCAAAGGCCTGTCGCAGGGACAGATATACATATGTATGTGCCGTGTAGTCCTGGGAAAAGGATGTATGTAGGTGACACGCGCGAATGAATTTTCTGCTGGCGTATGAAATTTGTACACATAGACGTGACTGTGTGTGTTTGTGGGTGTGCCTACGTCAGCAGCTGACCAGCAGCGAAGGAAAACTAGACACAAAGCAGGGGAAACGCGGAGGGACAGCGAAGGCCTCAAAGTCAAAGTCAAAGGCAAACACGGCACAAAGAAGGACAACAACAACCTGCTGCTGTCCGCCGCAGGACCTTAGACAGGACCTAATTGCTATGAGGCTCGCGTCTTCTCGCCGCTCGAAGGAAACGAAGGAAGCGCCGGAATAGATGGTGCGATGGCGGGATAGCGAGATGCTGGCAGTCAAAGAAAGATGTCGGACAGACAGCGAAAAGGTTTTGAATAAAACGAACGAAATTAAAACGGAAATTAAGCGCAAAATGAGCAACAGCCGAAGAAAAAGAGGAAACAGGAGCAGGAGGAGTCCTCCACCATGAAGTTGTCTAAAATCCAAGATGCGGGACCCAAAAATACAGCAATAGGCTTTGCTTTCCTCCAAGTCGAAGTGGGGAGTGCCCTATTCCAAGCTCCTGTTCTTCCTTCCCGGCTGCGACAAATGGAGTGGCTGTACGCGCGTCGTGCAGCTGCACCCCTCGGTTGATGGGCTGCGTTTTTTGCCTGGGAATTCTCGCGTAGGAAGC